>NC_141144.1:24724117-25027688 GCF_053477565.2 Lygodium microphyllum | reverse complement strand
CACCTAAAGACATTAAACTGGCTGTTCCTAGAATGGACATAAACCCTACAAGCATACCTAGACTACCTAGTCCCTATGTGACTCTCTAGTCCACTATGTGGAGGAGCCAAATGAGGAAGAGACTTACATATACCCATATGTCTCACACGACAACAAGGGAAACACAATCCTTATGGACTATCGACTAGTATTGGTGATGGCGTTAGGAAGAGGCTGAGGTAGAGGCCTAGGAGGGCAGACACAAGATCCAATCATATGTTGGACTTGCAGTCATCCAGGGCATATCTCATCACGTTGTCTTGAAAGGGAGCAACCAAATAGAGACAAGGCAAACCTAAGGTGCCTTGAGTGCAGAATCACTCATCTCTTCATTGACTGTCCCAAGCAAAAACCATCCTCAAGTTCAGCCAACGTGCCATTTGTCCCATTGGGACTATTTGGCATCAAGAACCTCAATGGGGAGGCCACACCTATCCCATTGCATGTCATGACCCAAGCAGGCCCGTATATCATTGCCAGGTCCTAGCAACCTTGATGCAGCCTCGATTGGGAAGAAGAGCCATAAACAGAGAAAGAAGAAATCCGAAGCTAAGATCACACTGAAAACTGAGAGTGCCATGAGTCTGCTTGTTGGAAAGAAGGTCATTGATGCAAAGGTAGAAACCTCGCCTCCTAAGATGGCTGAAAAGGGAAGTGCTAAGGTAGGGGAATACCCGCATCCGAAGCACCAACAACTAGAGGCTATCGAGAAAGTGAAGGAATGGGTAAAAGAGGCCCAAGAGCACCTAAAAGATGCTAAGCCCATCCTAGAGGACGAGATCGAAGATCTCTCCAACATAAGCATGCTAATCTCACCCCCTCGACCAAAATCAAGAGATATAACTGCGCCACAAGCGGTACCACTTAGGTAAAGCCTTGACACTACAGGCCAGCAAATCAGTCACAGCCATTAGCAAGGACAATCTGGAATAGAAGAAAGACGAGTAGCCAAAGACCTCCTTACCACGCTAGTGACCACCCCTGTGACGCTGAGCTTCGGAGGCCTGCTTAGGCAGCATTCCATCCTATGGTAAGACCTGAAGCATTGGGTTGAAGGATCACGAGAGCAAGTTGTTGTAGACCTGCACGACCATGATGCAGAGACATAAATACCAAGTTTGACACTGCACTTTGTGCCTAAGTCCTTGCACGTTAATGCTTTCTAGAAAGGCACTGAGATACATGTAATCTTACCTTTCTTAGCCCTAGGTGACGCAACGAGAAAGGGAATTGTAGACACAGGAGCCGGGGTTAGTGTATTGAGCCATGTAATGCTTCAGACTTGGGGAAACCCACCTATCGAGACCACCAGGTTCAATACCACACTAGCAAACGGTATGAGAGTGAAACCATTCGGGGTACTTAAAAACTGGTCGGTGAAAATCGCAGGCGTCCACTTCTCGGTTAACTTTATAGTCATGAACGGAGTGGACCACGATATCCTATTAGGCCGACCCTGGATACGCAATGCCAGAGTCATTGAAGATTGGGGTAACGGATTAATCTTCCTTGGCAATAGAATGGAAGCTTTGAGGGTAGAGATGGACACTTGAAATACCTCACCAGTCGATTTGGATACCATCTCTGCGATGCTTTAAGGTAACGCTCAAGTCAAGAAGTCCTATGGGCCCTTGACCAAGTATATCCCATGCCTGGAGGATGAGCGAGACTCGATGCATGTCCTTGCTATGATTGACTTGCCATTCTCAGATCATGAGGCATACGAGCAAGCCGTCAAGACAATTGGCAAGTCAAAAGACACACCCTCCGTACGAGTCTGCATGATGGCAGGAACCCTTCATGGGCGATCTAAACCTGTCACATTCCAAGTGCCAAATAACAAGAGGGAACTCTAAGAGATTCTGGAGTATTTGACTGGCAAGCTAGCTGGCAATCCAGTAGCAAAATTCAAGCCACTCCAATATCCGTTAGACGAACCAAGGTGGCAATGGACCAGGGTGCATGACTTAAACCTCATGTAAAGTTGGGCCCTAGTCCCCGGTCAGAGACAAGAGATATACCAAAACCTAGGAGACGATGAACAATCGGATGAAGATGACTCCAATGATGAGTGTGAAGACCGTCATTCTTTCAGTAAGGAAAGTGAGGGTGAGATAGACACGGTGGAATACGACACTGAGGGACGAGAAATAGAACAGATATGAGCAGACTTCAAGCCACAGAAAAAGAGTGTCTTTAAGATAGAGTAAGGAGTCATGTGCATGGATTGTGACCACGCTTGGTTAAAACACATAGGAGCCATAGATTTCGAACAAGCAGGCCTAACCCAACCAGGTACGACACTAGTGCTTAGAACAGAGTTACCCTCTAAGTTGCGACCGCCAAGAGAAACCACCTCTTCTAGCCAAAACGGAAAGTTCGATTCTGAGTCAGAAGTAAGCTCAAATAGCAACCCAGAAATACCTAGACCTCAGACGCACCAAGGGGGACCTATCCGTCCACCTGAGGCATAGATAGTTGAAGGAAGAAAGGGCAAAACAGCCTAGGGACATGCAAATGGAAGAGCAAAGAAAGCCGTAGGATCTCCCGAAGAGATTTATGAAATTCAAGAAGAGTGACAGGGTAGTAATCATGTTGGGTGCCAAACGCCAAGGGCAAACGAGTGAACCTAGCACAAGAAGGGGAGACACCTTGACCGGTCTTTACTGCCGATGACTTGACTGAGGAAGAGGAGGCGAGTCTTGTTGCTCTCTTGTGAGAGTATATAGACGTGTTCGCTTGGTCCTTAGAAGAGCTTAAGGGGGTAGATCTGAGTGTAGTGACTCATAACATACCCATGATGCCAGACACAATGCCGGTCAAGCAGCGACCATACTCGATGAATCCAAAACATGCTCATGCATTCAAAGAGGAGATTGACAAGCTGATGAAAGCAAGATTCATTTACAAAATTGAGCACACAGACTGGGTGTTTTCCATAGCCATAATGATAAAGAAAAACAAAAAAATTAGAGTATGCGTCAATTACAAGAAGGTGAACGCTGCCACTAAGAGAGACAACTACCCATTGCCATACACCAAGCACATGCTCGAAAGAGTGGTAGGCAAAGAGGCCTACACAATCAGGTGCAAGTGCATCCTGTCGACAAGCATAAGACTGCCTTCACCATTGAGTGGGGCATCTTTGCTTGCATAGTCATGCCCTTCGGGTTTACTAATGTCCCAGCCACCTTTCAACACCTCATGTGCACCATATTTAAAGACATGCTTTGCAAGGAATTGGAAGTCTTCGTGGATGACTTGTGTGTTCACTTAACCTAGAGAGAACACTAAGACAAACTCCGAGCAGACTTTGAGCAATGTCGCCTATATCGTCTCTCCCCTTGAACCCCTTAAAGTGCTAGTTCTGGGTGAAACATGGATGCATCCTAGGGCATGTGGTGTCAAAGAATGGCATTGCCATTGACTTCTCAAAAGTCAGGGTTATTGTTGGTCTTCTTCCCCCAATCAACTATAAGGGAGTTCAATGCTTCTTAGGCCATATGGGATACTATCAACGGTTTATGCTGAACTATGCATTGATTGCCAGACCTTTGTACAAGCTGTTGATCGTCTTTGAGTGGATTGAAGCATGTCAATGAGCATATGAGGAATTGAAAAATGCTCTGACTACTACTACACTGATTCTACAAGTACCAAATTGGACCACTACCTTCCACGTGCATATTGATGCTTCAAAATTTTCCGTGGGGGCACTGTTGTGCCAACCTGGCAAATACAACCTCGACTACCCAGTGGGCTTTGCTAGCAGAAAACTCACTGAGACTGAAATGAATTACTCAATGACTAAGAGAGAGGGTTTAGCCATGGTATTTGTTGTAAAGAAGTTTCGGCATTATTTGTTGGCTATGCCTTTTACTTTCTTTGTGGACCATCAAGCCTTGCTATATCTAGTAAACAAACCCTGCGCTACAAGACGCATAGCTCGATGGCTCCTTCTACTTTTAGAATTTGACTTCTCCATGGTTGTATGGAAGGGAAAACAACACTACATGGCTGACCACATGTTACGCATCCCCACAAGAGAGGCCGTTGAACAAGGCATCGCCGATGAATTGCCAGATGCCCATCTATTTAACCTTTCTAGAGCGAGAGAGATTTATTCAAGGCTGATCTAATGCCATATTGGATAGATGGCATCGTCCAAGTGCTGGAGCACGGACTGCTTAAGCGACTGATAGAAAAAGCCCGACTTAGATGACTTATCCTCAAAATCCAACCCTATCAGTTTTGATAGTAGGCCAACTATATAGGCTAGGGCAAGATAGATTGTTGTGTAGATGTGTATGCGAGCATGAGATGCACGATGTGCTAGTAGAGGCGCACATTGGAATTATTGGAGGACACTTTAGCGGAGACATGACAACCCGCAAGGTGCTGCAGTCTTAATTGTGGTGGCCCACGATTTTTTATGATGCAGCATGATTTGTCAAGCATTGTGACGAGTGTCAAGGACAAAGGTCCCAATTTGCAAGGATCAAATGGAGTTGACCCCAATCATTGCACGATAACCCTTCGAAAAATGGGGGATTGACTTCATAGGACCCATTAGTCTTGGGGCACAGTATTCGCAGGCCAAATATATCATTGTGGCCACAAACTACCTAATGAAATGGGCAAAAGTGAGAGCAACACAAAAGAATGATGCTAGAACGACTGCCAAGTTCTTATGGGAGCCGGTGATCTCACGATTTGGCTGCCCCATCAAACGAGTCAATGACCAGGGCATGCACTTCATCAATGAAGTGATAGTACATCTTCTAGCCACCTTTCTAATTATCCATCAAAAATCCTCTCCATACTACCCTCAGGAAAACGGGCAGGCAGAATCCACAAATAAGATCCTTGTAAACGTCTTGACCAAACTAGTCTCTGCTTCGCGCAACGACTAGGATAACAAGCTGATGGCAGCCTTGTGGGCTTACTGTACAGCTTATAAAACCGTTATCAGTCAGACTCCCTTTAGGTTGACCTATGGGACTGAGGCAATTCTACCAATAGAGTTCTTCATTCCTAGCCTAAGAATAGCACTTCAAGAACAATGGGAAGTGAAGGAGGCATGGATGCAATGCCTAGTTGAACTTGAACGCCTCTCAGAAACTCTCCTTCTAGCCACTCATGCGCTCATATGCAAGAAGGCACGACACAAGAGCTAGTTTAACAAGCATGTCAAGCAGCGCAACTTTGAACAGGGTGACTTAGTGCTCCTGTACTTACTTAAAGGACACAAGTAGAAAATGAATTTTAGAGGTCTTGGGCCTTTCAAAGTTCATGCAATCAGCCGAACTGGCAACGTTGAGCTCAAGATTCTAGATGGCACGGGCATAGGCTTCTTTAGTGGTGGCAGTCTCATTAAAAAGTACTACCCTCCCATGCATCCCCTGCATGAGCCACCAATATTGGAACCCCCTGTCAAAGTACGAGTCGCTACAATCACGAAAATTGATGATAAGGATGAAGAAGCTGTAGAACCCACATACCTCCACATCATGGTCATTGCCAAGCAAACATGTGCTTTCAATGTCTTGATCGACGAGGGAGCATACTTCAATATCTTAACTCACGATCATTGGAGCCAACTTGGTAAACCACCACTACAGCCCACTAATGCCAAATTAAGCCCATATGGGGGCCACTCACACGCACTTCTCGGCAAGTGCAGGGCTGCTGTTGCTATCGAGTCTGAGACTGTACCAATGATCTTTTACATGTTGCCAAACACTAAAGACGTAGGCATGAAGTCGCTGCTAGGGCAAACCTTCAAGAAGTAAACTCACTGCAATGTTGATTATGAGTCGCAGCACATCCACCTCACCATAGGCAATGTCCACATTGTTACAGCCTTTAGCAAGGGCTCCACGACCTCATCAAAGTCCATAAGGCCACTGGTAGAAATACTCGCAGCCAAGTCTATGGAGAGGTGTAGTGCTTAGCCACCATCCACCGAATCTCACGAGCCGCCGCTCACAGCAGCAAAAGCTAAGGCCCAATAGCCTAACTTTCAATGGAGGCCTAAACAACCACAACCGCCACCTAGGAGTATACGCTCACGTCCTCGTAACACAAGAAACTCTAAACCTAGGAGGCCGAGACGTAGTTACAGAAATCAAAGCATGATCAAGCCAAGATGGGTTCCTAAAGCCCTCTTGCACACGCAAGGCTACTATGAGGGAAATGTCTGGATATGGATCCCTAAGGCCCTAATGGCCCAAGGCACTATTCACACACTACCCTCAAGCTTAAACACCCCGAGCCCCATAAAACCTCAGAACCAAAAGCCGCAACGCTTCCAGGAAGAATCGCCTCCTACAAGCTCACCCATGCATAAGCCCAGAAGAGTTGAGCAAGCATATTGGCTCAAACCACAAACTCCTTTACACACTTTAACCCTTGCTAGTTCCGATAAGACTTGTGAAACCCAATCCGAGTGTAGCAGCCCATCCATAGCAACTATTGCTCTGACACTCATCCACGAGGCTCAACCACCACTTCATGGGCAACTGCCACCATCTGCCGCCAAGCCTTCTAGCCCCAACAAACCCTACCCACCTGCAGGCCTTAAATCCTCCTACTACGACCAGAAATCATTCTTAACTCTGGTAGCAGACCTAGCCGAAGACACAAGGGATGACGTTATTGCTTGTCTTAGATGCTTAGATACCACGTTCATGTCCATGGCTCTAAGTTATGACCACTTGGACTTAGGCCTGTTGCAAGAGCCTTTAGCAACTAAAGTTCACACGATGCCTTGTTCCTGCGAATTCTTATTTGTCAAAACACCCCACTCAGCTATCGAGTTGCTATGCGCTGAGATATCAAAGAGAACAAGCTATCAAATAACGCCTCATTACATCCTATGATAAGCACGTAACTTCTTTTATCATTGACAAAGAAGTCGAGGAGTTGAAAGCGTTAGCTGACACCGACTCCCCATTTTTATGAAACTGGTACACTCTGTGATTGCAATGGAAACTCGAACGATGTCAAATCATGACTAACACTGAGCAGCACCACGCAATCAAGACATCGAAGTATGACCCAACCTATGTTTCACCCACCTCATATAGAGTGTCAACCACTCTTTGTGGCCGACCCATTGAAGAGCACGTCAAAGGACACCCATATCTTGATCGTCTCCTAACCGAAGAAGAGCTACACATTGCTAGCCATGTCGATTCCAGTGATTTCCTAACGGATGTCCTCACTTACATCACACACGTAAGTACCTGACCCTTCGATATGGACTACAAGGCTTAGCTGGAGTACGACCCAGAATTCTATACTTGGCTCATGCGCAAGTAACCCTTATATCTGAATGCTGAATGCCCTTGACCTCCTAACCTTCAATCCTAGGAAGGATTCTTCTCAATCTGAAAGGGGAGGGGGTAAGGTGAATCAAATTAAAACCAATCAAGATCAATAAAATGCATAAACACATAAGAAACTGGTGATGTAGGAGGAATGTCACAAAATCTTTGAAATAAAAGGCAAAAAGTCTGAAGGAAAGAATCTATGTTGGATCTTAATGCTTTCATTCAACAAACATAAATCCTTTCTTTTCAGAAAATTATTATCTTTAAAAGCACTAAGGGAAATTATGGTTCATGAAAGAAACAAAAGATGTTGCAACAAGACCGTGCCCACTGACTCCCCTTCACGGAAGAGCAGAGGACCCAGTATGGCATCTCCTTGGCAAGCTGTGCCTACAACCAACTAAAATTGATTCACTCACTGTTCTCCAACCAGCAATACAATTCCCTCATGCATTGGATCAGCGTGCCTGTGCTGGAGAACGTGGGATCTCGCACCTTGGATGAGGTTGACTAGAATGGCTATGTGCGCAAGTCCATAGACCAGGCAGCAAAAGCACTAGCCTTGGGGAGCAAGCCAGCAAGCAGGGAGTCCCCATCCTCCAAAAGCACTGAGAGGAAGAAAGCCTCATCCAAAGCCTCTTTCATCAGCTATGGAAGTGTTTTGATTGCCCTCATCCAAGAGGTAGTAAAAAACGCACAGGATGCAGAGGAAGAAGAAGGAGAAACACCCGACAGATCACCCCCTTACCAGGACTAAGAGTTGTCTAGCGATAGGACCAATAGTGACAAAGAAGGGGGAGAACAGAAGGAACAGTCAAGCAAAAAGAAATCAAAGAAAGCTAAGAAGAGGAAAACACAAAAGAAGAAGCAAGATGAAGGCCACAAAAAGGAGAAGGAGGACTTAGAGAGAGCAAAAAGAGAATCCCTCAAAGAGGTGGAAGAGAGGGAGAAAAAGAAGAAGCAAGAAGCAGAAAAGTCAAAGGAAGAATCCAGGAAAGCCAAGAAGGTGTCAAAACAGGAGGCCGAAGAGAGGAAGAAGAAAGAAAAAGAAGAAGTAGAGAAATTGGAGGAAGAAACTAGGAAAGCAGAAGAAGAGAGGGAGAGAAGGGCTGCTGAGGAAGAGGAGGAGCTGAGAAGGAAGACATGGCCGAAGCCACACGTCAGGTCTATAGAGCAACAAAGCAGGGCAGATGACCTAGGAGCTCTGAGCCCGCCCAGGGAGGAGGGGCCATGCTCAAGCACTCAGGTGCCGAAGATCATACTGCCAGCCATCACTGAAGGCAAGGGTAAAGCCCCATCCATCCTATCCCGACCCTCCTGGTGCCTATCACTGAAGTTGTCACCCTCACCCCAAGCATCCCCACTTGTGTCGACGTCTCAAACTTTGTGGCCTGGATGCAATATTTCATCAATAAATAATTAGCCTAAGGGAAGAGCATGGAAACCACGACCACAGGGTAGAAGAGGCTGGCCACAGACACCGAATCTAGACAAGATCAAAACGTCAAAAAGTGGAGGCCTCAACCACTCCGATCCACACGATGATGACGCCACCATCTAACTATGACAAATACGTTGTTGAATTGCTCTCTCAACTAGAGAAAGCTAAAGAGGAGAGGAAGATAGCTGTGGCCGAGTTAGCTACAGAAAAAGAGTCAGTAGCTACTTTTTAGCTTGAAAAGACGCGACAGATAGCCATGCAACAAAAGGAGATCTTTGATCTCAAATAGGAGCTGAAGGCTAAGGACGACACGGAGGAAAGATGGAGGCAGCGGTTGGAAGATGATAATCAGGAGTTGGTAAAAATGCAGAGGGAGTATAAACTCTTGATCATGCAACATGAAGAACTAACCGCAAAGACTGATCAAATCGAATGAGGCATGGAGGACCACCAAAGAAGAGGAAAGGAAGTAAGAGAAAGAACAACATCACAAGGAGATGGAGACCATGACTAAGAAGCTCAACTTAGAAAGAAAAGAGCAAGAGAGAATGAGCAAAGAATTGAAAGACCAAGAGCAAAGACTCCTAGCTCTAGTTCAAAGGCAGGGGGAAGGCATGGAGGAAATGAAGAAGAGAGCCGCAGAATGGGCGGGACAGAATGAACGGAGGATGAAGACCTTGGCACATCACCTGGATCTTGTGGAAAAAGAGAAAATCATCGCAGAGAGCAAAGCAAAGGCTGCTCAAGTAGCCTTCAACACTCAACAAAAAGCCTTCTTGAAAACACTAATGGACACCACCCACTCAGAGGAAGGGGAGTCCCTCGAGATAGCAAAGAAGAAACTAAGCATAGCCCATAGGGCCCTACAAGCAGGATTGCACATGCCACCCCAACCCAATGTCGTGGGGCTGAGCCTTGATGATCAATGGAAGTACTTATTGATGGCTAGCCTAACCCCTTAGGAGGTTGATGCACTAGACTTTGAAGAGGAAACACAGCAAGTAGACCGATAGAGGGATGAAGCTGAACTCCAATTTGATATGGGTAGATTTAAAGAAGAGGTGATCCCACAACCCCCCTCGCCACATTCCCAAGAGTAGCCATCAATTAACTCATCTGTGGAAAGACAAGCTGCCCTCAAGGAAAGAAGAAAGAAACTGGTGGAAGAAACCAGGAAACAAATGAGAGCCAAGTCAGGGGTCGTGCAACCATTCGCACCCCTATCACCATGCCCAAATGACCTCCCAGCAGGTTTCCACACTGAATTAATAGTTTGGGAGTGATAGGAAAGGGACAAAAAACCCTTCTCCTTTAGCTTCCTTCTGTCCAATAGCCTGAGGAGAGTCATGCCACTTAAAATAGTGGAGGAAGTGATTGCGATTGGAAGCAGACTAGGCCAACAATGGATGGAAGAGAGAGAAAAGAATCCCACTCTCTAGGGAACCGAAGAGGCAGACTTTTGGCGGAATAAGGTCTTTGAAGTGCCACATTCTGTACAAGGCTATAACTGCCAACCCATGTGGAGGAGATGGGTGTGCAACATTAGCATGCTCTCATGGATGGCCTTTTGCAACACCTTATCCTATGAGAGGAACAACCCTACATTTATGGCGTACCCTCGCAGGGTAGGAGTGGATTTTGATGCTACCCTCCATGGATGCTATGACTTCCCCATTATCTATAATCCTAACTGTTCCTCTTTTGAACAAGCTCTCACCTTTACCTTTGAAAGCCTAGACGTTTCCTGGCCTGCTTCCTCGCCGAATTTTCCTCTTGCCCTGATCCAGCCTTCATAACCACTTGTAACTACCTTAGGCTTCTTAAACTCTTACTTAAGCAGGACCCTACCCCACAAGAATATGGCCTCCCACCCCTCTTTTTTGATCCTAACGCCATCGATAAATGTGCCATGACACGCTTGATGATGAGAGCTAGCCTTCTGCCTTCTTTTTGCCTAGCTCTTCTTGAAGATATGAACGATAGCCAGTTCACCTGATGTAACCACCCCTTCCTCTCAACCACTTCACTCCATGTTTGCATGAATCTCAAGGGATACATGCAGAGCTGGAAGTTTTTGAGCAAATCTATCCGGCCCCCTTCTTCACCTCACTCTGACAATTAAAATTAGAAATTGGATGTCATCCTGGCTTAATTTTTTAAAAAATTTAATAAAATAAAATAAAATAAAGAAAAGAAGGCAAGAAAACACATCAAAAAAATAAAAAGACATGGAAAGAAAGACTTACATGAGGACACAACCAGGACCACACAGGACATGATTACTACACCTAGGGGTCCTCAAGTTAGGCGTGTCTGATGGCTTCGCTCGTCGTCGGCTCCACTCCTAATCCCCTAGCCCCTTTTTAACCCCCCATTTCACGCTTAGGGCACATCAAGGGCAGGACATACCTAGGAGGTAACACTCGCCTATGGTTAGACCTATCACCCTACACTACACACACCGCACGAACGGGGTCCTCAAGTGTGGGACATAACCGAGGCATGCCTGTGGTTAGACCCGGCTCCCCGTTCTACCAGCATGAGCACAATGCACCACACAGTAAGGTAGACACTCCCCTTAGGTAGACCATTGCACCTTCTTCTTTCAGATACTACAAAATGCGGCAAACCACCAACTTCGGAGGCCGCATCATCCACTTGAAATCTGATTGGCTTCTCTATCAACCATCATTGCCAATGCTTCCAAAGCATCTAAGTCCACATGTGGCCCTACCATCACCTGACCAACAACTTGACAACCACCTACCCTTTCCCAACAAACAACTAGAAGTGCCATGTGATTGGCACCCGCCTCAAAGGGGGTAATGTTAACCTCAATTCAAGATGGTGAAAAAAATGAAGGAAAAAGCAAAAAAAGGATGGAAAAAGAGCAAAGGCGTAGAGATGGCCCCTAAAGCTAAGCTTAGGAAAAAAGTGCAATTTTAAATGAAAGGGTCCTCAAAAAACCCTAAAAACTCTTGTAAAAGAGCATCAGGCTCCCTCCTGTGCCATTTGTAAAAGAATAGACAGGTATAGGCTTAGGGCATGAAGCAAGAAGAGAGAATTAGAAAAAGGGGCCTTGCCACAATGGCCGATCATGTAAAAAGGGATGGGTGCCCATGGGATTTTAGGGTTTGTATATAAAGTTCAAAAAGTGAATGGAAACTTATTCTTTGATGTGTGGCTAACAAGAGTCCTCTCTTCTTCTCTTCTTCTCTTCACCTTGCTTGTGTGTGTGCTCTTGAGAGAGGGAGTGTGAGAGTGTGAGGGAGTGAGTGAGTGCGTGGGAGTGAGGGATCAAAAGGATGAAGCTCTTCACCATCTCCTCTTCTCTCTTCTCTTCTCTTCTCTTTTCTCGCACGTGCCGCTATGGTGGATGGAGCTTGGAGATGGAGGAGGCTTGAGGATGCTTGAGCTAGCATCTAGGATTGTGGAGCTACCGGTGTGTGCGAGAGAGGAGGCAACTCATTTTGACATCAAGGTAAGCTCACTACACCCCAAGAGGATCGATGGCACGTTGGTTAGGTGAGAGATAGCCATGAGAGCTCGCTTAAAACGCTTGAAACAATAAGCGGTCCGTGGGTCTTGGTGGTTAAGCGTGAGCTCCCACTACATGTCTAGACATGGTACTCAAATAACAACCAATCTACAAATACTCTCCTACAGTATACAATGACTCTTCGAATCTCTCAAAAGCAAATACATGACAAGTATGATCAACATGCATGGCTGAAAGATCAGCCCCATCATCAACATCATCAGTGCAAGAAGAATCAATATCATCATACGTTGCTTGTGAAAATATATCGGCTACTACTAGTTTTGTCTTTACCTACTATGTGCCTGAACTCAGGATTCAAGGATTTTATGTACCCAATCCACCTAAGCTTGGCAATTTCTAGAGTAGAACAACTCGTTATCATACCTAGAAGAGGCAAGCAATCAGTCTCAACCACCATAATAGCACCAATGAAGTACTCTTTATCATTCTTAAGAGCCATGACAACTTCCAAGATCTCCCTCTTAATCTATGGATACTTACATTGTCACTCGTTTAGGACTTTTGCCCCAAACTAAATGGCATACCTATTCCCATCTCCATTATCCTGGTCAACATCCCATCTAATGCCAATAGGACTAGTATCAATAGTGAGTACAATAGGTCCCACACACTCATAATCTACTTTTTGAAGAGTCAGAGCAATTGTCAATAATCTCTTTAGCTTCTGCATAGCTATAGCTCCTTGCGAAAGTGTACACATCTAGAAAAGGCCTAAATGTGTCTTCATCGTAGTCAAATCTCTACTCTCAAGGGCAAGCCGGAACTGGTTATAGCCCAAATAAAGATCACCAAGTGAATACATAGCACATCCAGCAAAAGCCTCTGTAAGCTCATCCACAATAGGTCTTGCACCAACATTTTGTATAGTGACCTTGTTCACTGGCTATAAGTTCTATATGAACTTGAGTGTCCCATTCTTCTTGGGAATTATGAACCATATATTAGAATATGGAGCTAAAGATGGTTCTAGAATCCCCATCTTGATCTGCTCATTCAAAAGCTCCACCAATTTGGGCAAGTGAGTCCTAGGCACAGGAATAGGCCATAGACTCCAAGGGACATGCAAAATGGTAAAGATAACCATAGGCGTCATAACCCTAGGATCAACACAACCTATCTCATCCAGGAAAAAGTGAGGACTCTCCCATGTCTACTCAACATCTCCTAAAACATTTCACCTCTACTAGAAGTAAAAAATCTTCAGTCCCAATCTTCATCTCTTTCAATATCTCGGCTGAAAGCCTGAGTCCAATTCTGACAAGATCTCATAAAGAAGGTTGCATAGTTGCTCTCTTAATCATCTCATCACTATCCAAAGGTAGCAGTCCTATAACTAGTCATCTAACCTCATTGTTAACTGTCCTATATTTTGTCTATACTCTAGCTTCTTTGCTACAATCTACAAGTTTCAGCCTTTGCTATAAATACCCTACTAAACACAAATTTTTCTATGTATAAGCAGCACCCAACTCTTCTGAGTGACAAAAATCAGCCATATATTTTTCAAATAGCATATGAACAACCCAACACCACTGAGGCTCAAATCTTACTTTAGCTATAGATCTTATTTGCTGTTGTAAAACAACACCTTGTACATCTTTTCGCTAAAATATTTCAACAAAGAACACTATTTGCTGAGAATTCTCAGCACCCAAATTTTCTTGTAGCATGGAATCAACAATTTCACAATACATCACCAGAGAATGGACCTATAAGACATATGACAACTCTTGATTTTCAGTTTTCAGCAATGTTGAAAGATCCTCCATAGTATTTGAACACGACAACCTATCATAGAGACCATCTACCTTGACTTCATCCTGTAAAAGTCATGCATGCCTCAATTCTTTTCTTTTTCTCTTCAAGTACAACCTGGAAGCTCTAGGCATGTCCGTAATATGCTAAAAACACAAAGTATTTCTAGCAAACACACCATAAACTCTTGAGGAAAAACTGTCGCTGCTAGGAGGCGAGAGCTTTCCTTGACTCGTACCACTATCGTCTCACAAGACAGTGGTGACTAACAAAAATCTAGCTCTCCTGTTGGAAGAGGGGAGTCCCTCAAAGAATCCTTATTCTGTTGATGGTTGATACAAACTATCATGAACTGTACAACCCTCATTCCATCCTTGCTTCAGATTTGTGCATAGGTAAACCCATTGTTTAGAACCTTAGTCTCCATCCAAGACTCAGCAATGAATGGAAACCCCAAAATAATAGGATAGGAATAAGAGTTTTGCACAAAGAAATGATAAGTCTCATCCACATCTCTAATAGAAATCTTCAAGTTCGGACTAGCAGCATACAAATCTCTTGCAGTGTTGTTGGCTGCACACATGTGTCAACCATGATCCACATCAACGAGCCATCTATCAATATCATACAACCCACGCACTATGACATTAATCTTGGAGCCATGATCCAAAAGAGCAATACAAGGGGTCTCTACCTCAGCAAGCTTGACTACCATCTCCGTAGTCACACAAGCCTCGTGACTATGAGAAAAATGGCTACAAGGCACCAATCTAGACGGGTCATCACTCTCTGCATACTGCATGGGCTAAAGCAGAGGCTGAAGAGTCTTTTGAGACTGAATACATAAAGCTCCATCTGTAGACTCAGTAATCTCCTCATCAGAATCAATCTCCCCAATCTGCAAGCCATAGATAATAGCCTCAGCAACTACTAAAGCCTCTTGATGGATCATATGAGGATAGATGTATGTGAATGGCCTTAAGGGGCAGGGGAAACCCTAACCCTAGCTTGGTAGAGGCTATATAAACAGCCTATGGGTCACTATCAATGCAGAAGAGAAAGTATACCCAAGTTGTACTCTAACTTAGTTAGCAAGATTTTATTCTTGTACTTTGAGCTCTCTTCTCCCTCTTGTGCACATTCTTCTTGCTGCAAACTTTGATTTTCCACATGGTATCAGAGTCTCCTCTGATCCTTTCAAATTCCTCTATCCCCAGCTTCACTAAGTGCACATGGGCATTCATCATCTTTATCTTTTCTTTCTTACCTCCATAGCCAAACCTTAACCCCTTGACCTTGGAGGACTTGGGGAGAACAGAGGAGGTTTCAGCACAAGGGTTCCTCTAAGGAACTCTTCCTCAACTCAAGATGACTTTGCGTGGAACATCAAAGGGCAACATAAGGAGTTGTGGATGGCAGCATTGCACAAATCACAAAAATGGCACAGATCTACAGGCGACATCTCCCAGAGCTCAACATGACCTGTAGACGGAGCAATCCTCCTAGCCACCATAGGGCTTTCATAGTCCCCCCTAGTGGGACAACTCCCTCTAAGAGGGTTTGAAGAAATTCTCCTACTATTTTCTACTATGAGGCAAACCCTAACTGACTGTTTCCTGGCAGCCATAGCCAAAACCTCAAGCTTTCTTCACATTTCAACTTTTTCACACTACTGCTATCACTAATAGTGATTCTAATCACTGATTGATTTTCTCCAAAGTTAGTTGAAGATTTAAAGCTCTATTTCAAAGTCTCTTACGCTCGGTGGACCTCCTTAGTTCATCAAACAACCCACATTTCACATCTCAAGTGGCATAAACTTTGAGATGAGTCCTTCTAAGCACTAATGTTGGATTTTACAATCATGTTGTTAGCTGGATATTTACTCAATCTAGTGTTTTTATTAGAAAATTAAATCCATCAAGTCCCTTATGTCATTAACCTTTTCTTGCTTGGTTGTAAGGATATGTGTACATTGATAAACACATAGACCATATCCCAATATTAGCTTGCTAGTGGTAAAATAGAGATATGAGTGTTATTATACTCTCTTTTGATTCATCCCATAGCATAGAATTGATTGATAAGATGTGCTCCAACAAAAACTCCTCTAATAGGCTACATTATCAAGAAGGGCCTGAAGTCCAATCAAATCTCACCTCGTTGAAACCTAGGAAAACAGTAAAGCTTAAGTCAAGGGTTTTTTGAAGAACAGGACCTCCTAAATCCTATCTTAAGATATTGCATATGTATGATTTCCAACCGTTTTCAACTCTACATGTTTAAAGTTGGTTATCATTTGTAGGGCTATTAGTTCTGCTATTTGGTTTGTACTTGGCCACTTGTAAAGGACTAAACACTGCCATTGCTTAAGGCAATAGGTAAGACCTTCCTAATAATGGCCATGGCCTATGTAGATGTAAGGCCTCAAATTCGTAAGTTCAATGGAAAAGATTTCCATCCTTGGCAAGTCTTGGTAAAATACAAAATGATAGAAAGCGGCTACTAGCATTTCATAAAAGGGACCAAAGTTATTGACCCATCCAATCCCCTTGATGTAGAAGATGATGAAAGGGCTCAGGCCATCATCATGCTTCATTTAGATGAATCTTTAATTCATCATATTGACTAACTCTCCACTGCCAAGGAGAAGTGGGATTAACTTTAAAGGCTCTACGGTGCTACAAGGAAGAACTCCAAGATCCCTCTAAAGATTGAGTTTTTTAGCTTGGAGTACGGATCTAAGCAAGTTTATTTCACATATGAAGGGGCTTATGGCACAACTAGCCTTCGTTCAAGCACCCATGCATGATGAAGATGCCATTATCATCCTTCTGAAGTCTGTAAAGAAGGTTTTTCCAACCCTTGTGACTACCCAAACTAATATCCCAAACCCAACCTTGACAAGTACCATCTAATCATGCTTGGATGAAGAGAAGAGAAACCATACTTAAGGGATTTCAACATTTACTTCTCTTGACTTGTAAGCAATTGCTAGAAGAAATATCCTGACAAGATAAAGTGCAATAAATGCAAAAAGACTGGGCATATCACCAGTAAGTGTCCGAGTGTTCCAAAAGTACCTAAGGAATTGGAGGCCAACTTTGATTCCCAATCCACAAATGACTCACTCTTTTGAGTCTTGTAACATCCTCTACCTATGAATATCCTTGTAGCCTGATTTATAAAGGCATCCCATTTGATTGAGGGGGGGAACTTTAACATGTCTGGTGATGCAATGCCACATTGGCATTGAGGGAGGGTGTTAGAATATAGGCATGGGAATCCACCCTAAGCAAGGGTCTATGAGGGTAGATGTATATGAATGGCCTTAAGGGGTAGGGGAAACCCTAACCCTAACTTGGCAGAGGCTATATAAACAGCTTATGGGTCACTATCAATGCAGAAGAGAGAGTGTATCCAAGTTTTACTCTAAGCAACTTAGTAAGCAAGATTTTTTTCTTGTACTTTGAGCTCTCTTCTCCCTCTTGTGCACATTCTTCTTGCTGCAAACTCTAATTTTCCACAAGCACTTCAATAATCTGTCATTCTATTTTAATGATGTCTATGATAACATCATGAAATTCTCTTTTGGAAATGTTTCCAACACACAACAATTGCAATTTCAGCATGTTTGATGAGTGTTCCTTCTTGCAGTCCTCCTTGGTCATAACAAGCTTGATGCTGATAATGTTGTCCTCTAGACAAAATCCTCCACAAAAATTGATCATGCCTTGCACTTCAAAATGAGAGTCTCTTTTCTTGACTTCATCTCATGCAAGAAACATTATCACTATCATTTTCATAGTAGTAGACTGATGATGATTTCACAAACCTTGTTGCAGATCTTCACCCGTCATCACTTGTAGTTGTGGGGCTGCTATACGTCACTTGTCTATCGGCTAAGTTCTCCTACTTCTCCTTCCAACATATCAAAGTGTTATTCCTTCCCTCAAATTCCTCAAGTTTTGCATGCTTTTTTTGCCCCTAGCTCTCCATCTTTGCACCAAAAAACTAGCCTCTCCCAAAATTCATGTCATGCTGCCCCCCCAAAATTAGCCTTATCATAAGGCTACCTTTAACTCCCCCACTATCCATCAACACTTCCTTTTTCCCATCCAATAATAGCCTCCTCTTTCCATTAAGCTTGGAGGCATGCACTAAAAGCATGCATGTGTAAAGATTGAGTTAGTTGTTAAGACTGTGTCTCCTCCATATATTCCAAAAAGCAAGACGATAAGCTTTGCTTTCTCCTCCACTTTCTCGAGCGCACACAAGTTTAAGGTCAACTGATACCCTTTCCTAAGGGTCCCAATTATGTTGGTATTCAAGATCACAAAGTAGGAAAGCTCATAAATGAAGACATGGATTCTCAAATGCCAATATATACTTCTTGATGCTTAGATTTATTAGCTTCCTTTATACTAATGATACTGTCACATTGTCCACATCATCTTGAAGTTTTCCCAACATAGGCTACATCGAAAGCTTTCACATGGAGGACTTTTGCATGACATCCACCCCCTCCCAATTGATGTTAGCTTTTGTTCCGACTTTTCTGATTCATCTCCTCCAAATCATCACAGATCATAGTTTTTTCATGGCTATCATTAGCTTTTTTGGCATTCCCGCTTGTCTTGACATTAAATTGCATACACTAAAAACCCTTGTCATCATTTTAGAAGTTTCTAGATACATAAACAACATAGACACACAAGCAAGCATTCATATGAGCTATCACACACACAAACATACATGCAGGTTATTTGTGCCTGAGTACTAACTCAAAGAATACAAAAAATTTAGGATGAAACCAAGTAATCAATTTTTCAAACTAATAGTTCAAATTGAACGGAAAATGAAAAGAGACACACAACGGAAAACAAATTCCGAATTGCACTGACTAATAAGTTCAAATTCTTGGCAAAAAGCTCCGCCCTCAGGTTTGGAGTGGTGGACGCACAACGTCATGACATCAATGTTGTTTCTTAGCAACAAAAGACGATGCAATTAGAAAGAAATCATGAAAAGATTATTTGTGCACTTCACGTTGGCTAGTTTTTAGTTATGTTGTTTATGGAGTGTCATACACTTTGCATTTGCAATCCAAATATGGTATTTGAAGATAAATTCCTAAATGCATTGCAATTGTATGTCTAGGTGATGACCAATGTTGAGAGCGTAAGTTCTCCTTGTGTTGTTGTAGGGTAGTTTGATATATTGGGGAAACTTAATTAAGTGTAAAATCTCCATGTGTTGTAGGGTAGTTTTATATCTTGGGGAAAATCAAGTAAGTAAAGAATATATACAATCTCCTGGATTATTACACTTATATTATGAGAGGACTCTGTTACGTTTATGTTCTATGTGTAAGATGATGCATCCTGGGGCTAATCCCCAAGGTGTAGGAGGGCCGTAGGAGCCATAGCATTTTGCTAGGGGGAGCTCTTTTTGCATGTGAATCGAGGTGTTGATCACCTATATATTTGGATACTCCCTCTGTGGAGTTGGGAAGGGCAATACCATTAATGGACTATAATCAATACAAATGCATTATTTATTTAGAATAGTGTATGACCTCTAGATGCTCTTGGCTACAAGGCCGTGAGGGTGGTTTGGTGAGCTTACAAGGCCTAGCGCCCTAGAGCCAATGTTGGAGCCCATTTTAGGTCCCAACAATCTTTGTAATGATTTTAGTAATTTTCTAAAACAATATAGAATTCAAAGGCAATTTACATTGTAGCTATACTCAACAATAGCAAAATAGTGCTATTGAAAGAAAGAACATGCATATTATAGAAATTGCACGAGACTTGATGGCTAAAAAGGGCATGCCTCATTATTATTGGATTGAAGCTATCTCTATAGCTATGTATATTATGAACATGACTTCCACTGCTACAGTTCATGACGTGAGACTAGAGGAAAAGTTTACTAGTAAAAAACCATATCTCTTACATGTTCTTAATGAGCTAAGAAAGAAGTTGGGTCCAAAAGTTGAAAAGTGTGTCCAAAAGTTGGAAAGTGTGTATTTGTTGGCTATTCCAAAGGTGTTTAGATTTTTTTTCAAGATAGTAAAATATCACATATTGCCATCAGGAAACACAATTTTTGAGTCTTGTGGTGATGCATGATAAGTGTTGCGAAAGCTTGGAATGGAGTATAATATCATTCATGCATGTGTCAATGATTGTGTGCTCTTTTGAGGAGAATACGAGTCCATCGAAACATATTTGAAGTGTAGTGCTCTCATACATCCCTCAAAAGGTGCTTAGACACTTTCCACTTATACTGCACATCTGTCACATGTTTTGCACATTAGACATGGAGAGCTTCACTAGCATTTGCAAAATAGGTCTATAGATAGAATACAACAAATACCAACAAACTCATGAGCATGGGGTCACATTAACTCCACCTTTCCAAGCTTTGCACAAGCCAAGGAATATTTGACTTGATCTTCCTATGGATGGTGTGAATCTATTCAGACTCTTCTCAACTTATGTGTGGCCAATAGTCCTTGTGAACTACAATATCCCACCATGGCTTTCTACAAAGAAAGGACACTTGATCCTTAGCTTGCTCACTTATGGGTGCTATAAAGGCAAGAATATGGATGTCTAACTCTATCCATTAGTTGACAGGCTCAAGATTCTTTCTAACTCTTTAATACATGAAAATTAGGGTTAGGTTTTTCCCATCCCCCTTGGGCATCTTGCCCCTTCTATAATCCTTTCAACGAGTCATGGCTTTTTTTACATGCAATCAAACCTTAGACTTGATGAAAAAATTTATGATATAGTTGTTGAATGAGATGCTAATTGTTAAATACAATTTTCATGAGAGAGAGTCCAACTCTCATAAAAATAACAACATAAAAGTATTACGAAATTGCTATTTATCTAAAATTTTGTAAACCTCTTCATCTCCTTCTTGTAGTTAGCATTATCCCCTCTCTTATATGAGTGCCAATCACATGTCAATTTTGCCAAATGTATAGTGTTACTACCGCTAATAGGCTATGGGACGTATGATGAGGGAGTTGGCAAGGGCAGATAATATGGTTTGCTAAAAGAGATGTGGATAATATGATTAAGAGCCTAGAGTGTATTAGGTTAGCTATAAAAGGGAGGAAGAGGTGATAGTTAATGCTAAAGGAATCATGATGGGCATGTACCACCAATGTTGATGGGTCTAGAAGAGGTCTGTTGTACATTTTGTGTCACTCATACTCTTCTTACAAGGTGTGTCTACCTTACTTGTACAATGATTGCATGTACGTGCACGTGCAACCAAAGTTGGGTTAAAATCAAAGTGAAATTTGAATGTTCTCCCACACTTCAGGACCCAATTGATGAGAGAATGTGGTGCAATGTTATCCTCAACGTGACAGGTTATCTAAGCAAACTCAAAATGTCCTACCCTTGATGTGCCCTAAGATTGTGGCATGGGAGGAGGGCTATGGCATTGCCCTAGGTGTAATGAATGTCCTTATGATTTTGTATAATTATATTTATATATATATATATAATTTTTTTCATTTTTTTCTTTCTTTTTTAAATTAAATAAATATACAATACATTGTAAGATATATGAGAGGAAATAGTTCACTCAAGCGTGCATTGAAGACAACCTTTAGTGTGAAGATATTCCTTGACATGCTCTCCTACACTACAAGATATAGGCCTTATACCGACGTTTAAAGTGACGAAAACACAAACATTAAAATTTCCCCCCATCATCGCAAAAAGCATCGTTATTAACGACGCCATAGAAACGTCGGTATTGGCATCGCTATGATAGTGACGCCAATAGCGACGCTAATAGTGATGTTTTGCGACGCACATAGCGACACCAATAGTGATGTGAGCAGTAAAATTTGCGATGCTAATAGCGACAGTAACAGGGATAAAAAAAATTTTGTGGCAGGGCAGCAAGCTGCCCTCCCACATATAGCATTGTGTGCTTTATGAGAGCCATACAAAATAGTTTCTGCACCACTGTGTACAAAGCGCTTGCAAACAAAAAGAATGTATACTGAAATCATAAAACTGATACATGAAATAAATACATGATCGCATAAAAAGTGATTGTTACAGTCATGACAGGATATCACTAATACATAGTATATGTCTACATAGATCAGGCAACTCAAAAATAAAGGTGTGTGAGCTCCAGGGATCCAAGGGCGAGCTACGCATCCTCGTCCCCCGAAAGCTCGTCCTGCCACAAAGGAGCATCGAACGAACTCTACAGAAAAAGAAACAACACATCAGTCCACCATACAATAATGCATTCAAATATCTCATGGTAACTACGAACAAGAAAGATGAGTGACTTACAAGGCCGCCACATCTAAACAATCGATCGATCAATGCATTGAGACTGTGCCTCTCTGCATATCGAGTCTCAAGGCCAGTCGGATCGCGATTTGTAATGGAGTGCTACAAAGAAAACAAAATGCTAACTATTAGAAACATGATTGTCAGTACAAAGAATATTTCAAAAAAACAAAAAATCAAAACAAAAGAAAAACTTACAAAGTCCTCCAAATATGTCCTGTGGCTGCCACTCCCAAGATGATGGACCACTCCGGCCTCGAGTCGTGCCCTCGCCGCCTCGCACTGCTAACTCCAACATCCTGGAGAATCTGTAGCCTCCTCCCTCAATCGGCACCAGTCGTCTCCATCTAACCACTCGGGCTTTGCAGCCCCACTCTTGATTGCCTTGCGTGCGTCGGATCGTCTATGTGACATGTATGCACGCATGCAATCCATCATCCAGCCCGTAGAGAATCTATCTACTGCGACTGGCACCGGAAACTCCTTGTGCAAGGATGCTACTATATAGTCCTTGCTCCCCTCCGGTATGTTCTTCCAATGATCCAAGACATTGTGCCGAAAAACTTGTTGGCATAACTCTCTCATGGGAGCCATCACTCTCCTCCCCTCATCATTCATGATGATGGCTCCTGACCTACTATCGACAAGATATCCATAACCCCTACGAGTCTGCCTAAGATGGGTCCTCTCCCATCTGTGTCCATGCTCCTGGGCATATCCAGGAGACCCCTCTGCATCCGATGTATCGAAGGGGGTAATCTCTCTCGGAGTGGCACCGAAAGGGGTGCCACCCCTACTGACGGCTGCGCAAAAGCCGGAGTAATTGGAGTAGACGTCCCCACATGTGTGACAAATCCTGGAGGTGACGCAGCTCTAGCTGAACGACAAGATGGACACACCACATCCATGTCTCCACAGAAGCATCCCCCTAATCCCAATGCACTCCCTCCCTCTGGCCCAAGTCGTGAGCGTCGAGATCGTCTACTCGAAGTCCAAGCATCCGATCGCGCTGAAGTAGATCTAGTAGAGCGCCCTGACGAAGAACGAGACAGCTCCTGGTCTTCCATCTCTCTAAATTTGGCGAGCTGGTCTGGAGACATGCGTGCGAAGATGTCCTGTAACTCCTCATCGCTCATCCCTCGACTCATCCTGAAAATGTCACCTGCATAGACAAAAAATTATGTTAGAATAATCAATTTAAATCATACAAAGCACATTAATATAAATCATTTTAAACAAATATCACTTAAAATGCATATCTTATTTACCTTTATAAGAGATTGGTCAATGAATTGAGTAAGTGGATGCTCCAAGTATGAAGTATCATATGGTCCCATGTTAATCTCCTGACACAACTCCGCATACACTGGAAGGTCAATAGACATGTCACCACAAAAGAATGAGTCCGCCTCGTTCTCAAAAAATTCTTGGACTCCTGTATTTCCATCATTGTTAGCCGATGCTGGCTCCAAGCTTTTGACGGCCTCCACCCCTTGCAATATTGACCCCTCTGTTTGCATATTACCTTGCCATGACACCACAGTCCATTGTGGAGCACATTTTGTCAATACGCTCCACGCGAAAATGCCGTCCGCGCGACCACGCTGCACTATATATTTTGTACTATACATTGAAACACTCAAATTAGATGTCGCATATAAAATTTAGATACGACAGATTCTAAACCCCTCATCACCTTTGGACTATATCCCCTCGAGAATTCCCACTCCTCCATTAAGACCTCTGTCCCTTCGCGAGATGCTACGGTCAAGGCTCCATGCAACCATCACATTGACATAAACCACAGCATCTCCTCCATGCCTTTGGGATATCGAATTGGTCGATGACGCGTACTATGTCCGAATTTAGCTCACACTTCCTCTTGATCTTGCCTTGCAATCTGGTACTTGGCGAGCCACGTCTCTACGGAGGCATGGTGCAACATACAAAAGCAATTCACCTTCTCTTCCATTGAGGCATCCATTCTTTTTTCTACCCCATTTCCAACCACCACATCTCCAGTCAGTCTATCATCGTCCTTCAGCGACCATAGCATTTCATTGTCTGGTTCCACCATTGGTAGCCATTGTGAAATATGCACTAGTGCCTCATACACCAACCAACCTTCGGCCATGCTACCTTTTGGACGAGCTTGTTGTCGCACAAAGCCTTTCAGGGTTTTCATGAAGCACTCCAGGAAGAACATCCATCGCATATGGATAGGTCCAGCAATCTCCACTTCGTCCACAAGATGCACAAGAAGGTGGATTTGTATCGTGAGCATGCTAGTGGGCAGGTATTTCTCAATGAGACAGACCGTCTCCACTTCTCCCCGCCTCGCGGATTCAATAGAGGACGTCTTAATCTCTTTTTGTGAGATCCATTGCAGCAAAGTCGACAACTTGTAAATGGCCCCGCGAATTTTTGGAGTAAGGCATCTTGCGATCGCGATCGGTAGTACAAACTGCCACAAATGAGAAAGCATTATGAATAATGGCCACATTCCAAATAGCAAAATGCCCATGCTAATTACAATCCATTCGTAGCACAAACCTGACATATCTTATGCCAATCATGGGATTTTAGCCCCGATAATTGGTCGTCTTTAGAAAATGCGGACCTGAGAGAACGCATCATACCCGTCGGAGTGCGGATAGACTTGATTACTTGCTTCACAATGCGCTCTTCTTTAGTGGAAAAAACCCAAAGAGCATGAGGAAGCTGCACGCGACCATCAGCACTCGACTGCGGCCAAAGCGCCTCCATCTTACCTACCTCCTTTAAATCCATTTGTGCCCCTATAGTGTCTCTCCTTCCTGTGATATGGTCCCATAGCAAGCTGTCCACATTCTTGAAAATATGCATGGGATCCAACAAGTGGTTGACCTGTAAGTGGGTCCAATATGGCAACTCGTAGAAAACTGAGAACCGCCGCATTCCATTTGGATGTGATTCCACGTGGACCATTTTCAGCTCGTACCAGCTTGTGGCGTTCATACATGTTGGAGGTCGTCCAAGGAAACCTTCCATGAGTTCATGATCCTCCGGCAAGAAACCAGCGTGTCCTTGATATACCATCTTCTTCATGGTTCGTGACCTTCGGGAGTCTAACTGTGGCCCGCACAATGGACATGCATGATAACCTGAGGTAACCAGACCTGTTCCAACACTATGACCTAGTGAATACTTGATTGAATGAGATAAAATATAGATATTACCAGGGAGAACGAAGGCCTGCTCACCTGAGCACTCTCCCAATCCCAAAAAGTCATGCATCGTCCACATGAGAATGGCTCAAATATTGGCTGACTCGCCGACCATCACACCTGCTCATATCTTGCACAGTGACCCCCTCCTCCCACAAAATCTTAAGCTCATCGACTAATGGACGAAGATACACGTCCATATTTTTTACTTTGTAGCAGCCTGGGACGAGCAAGCTAAGGATGAGATGTCCTTTCTTCGTAGAAAGCCATGGAGGGATATTGTAGTTGACAAGGACTATAGGCCACACACTGTAAGAAGTTGAGCGCAGACCGAATGGGTTCACGCCATCCATTGCGAGACCGAGCCGAAGATTCCTTGGCTCTCGCGCAAAGCCTGGGAAGGTAGAGTCAATGTGGCTCCATGCGCACGAATCCATCCGTGGACCTATTCTGCGCATGCCACGTTGTTAACCTTGCCATGCCGGACGTACGAAACATGTGGTTTATGCGGGGGATGAGTGGAAAGTGTTTGAGATCTTTTTAAGGGATGGTTTGCCCTTGCAAGTCGTGTCAATACCTGTGAGCACCACACTTTGGATATGTCTCCATAGTCTCGTATTCTCCTCCAAACAGTATGCAATCGTTGATACATGCATGGATGTTATTGTAGTCCATGCCAAGCTTTCGTAAAACATGTTGTGCATCATCACGAGACTCAGGCATGGTATTTGCAGGTGGTAATATATAATAGTTCAATAACCTGAAAAAAATCATAAAACACCTTGAAAAAGCACAAATGTTTGTAATAATAGTGTCAAAAAAAAAATCAATGAAGCCTATGTACAAGGTACCTGAACAACTTGGTCACTCTCGTATCGCTCCCCCGTATTTTGCTTGCACACTTAAGAGTGTAAGCAGTGTCTTCAACCCAGATACTTGGCACTCATCATATAATGGTATGGATGCTTCCTCTCTAAGCGGATCAGAAGTCTCGACATCCATGGGAATCAATGCATCGATCATTGCCTCCATCTCAGGCTCCAAGGTTGCAGGTAGGTCTGGAAAGTTGTCTGTCTCCTCTGGCATTGACGGTATAGATTGGCCTTGCGAGTGGTGGATTGGCTCCTGCACTCCATCCATCGCACACCCACAAACTCTCCTAATTGGCTGCAAAGGGTGCACTCCCCCTTGGGATGAGACATCACCTCCCTGGATAGAAAATTTGCCAGCAAGACCCAATATTGTTGTATATGGTATTCAATTAGCTTGCAAGTAGAATGCATGATTGATATTAACTTCAAATTCTCGTTTGCTGAAAATCGGCAATCGCCTGATCAATGATCTCAGATTGAAACTTGCCAAATCTTCATAGGTGTTCTATAGACAATCGGTGTTTTCGTCTAATTGCCAACTTGCATTGAGAGCAAGGACATGGGACACACTAATTAAGATACGCCTCACGATCTTGAACAACAAGACCTTCTTCGTTTTCCATCTTGTCAACGTTACAACAAACAATTTAATGACTTGTAATACAATTTGGGAAAACGAGGCTCAAATGGATAGCTTTATGGAGATGTATGTCAAGTTGCAAGTTGACCATAAGCTCTTGCTTGAGAGGCTTTAGCCTCTGCAAGTGGTTGAGAAGCAAATTTTGAAAAACATTGAGGTTGATATTGATGCATCCATGGTGTTGAAATCTAAACTTCAAGATATAAAAAATGCTTTACTGATTGATGTAAAAAATGCATGGGACATTATAGTAGTTGAGAGATTTATTGATGTTATATCTCGGCCATACACCATGCTCAAGGATTTTTTTGTCCCGGTAGATAATTATTCATTATTGTAGAAAAAAAAGGCATTGGTTCATAAGGTTCATGAGTTGAAGACTAAATGTTTGGACTTGACTAAAAGATTGGATAATGCCTTAGATGCTAAAAGGAAAAGTGATGAATATGTTACTTCATCATTGCAACAAAAAGATTGGTGACAAGGATGCTATGATTAATAAAGTTCTTCACGAGGTGAATATAGAGTTGAAGAGGATGGAACACGATTCTTCTTTGGGATTTAGTGGTGATCAGTCAATTGTTGAGGTGTCTTCTTGTATGGCCATTATACCTTATATACCTAGCTACGGTCTCTAGGTTATGTACTTTGAGTATCTTAGAGGGGATCTACTAGGATTACTTATACAACTGCACTAGAGGGCTTTGAGTATAAGTAATCCTAGTCAACAAAATTTATGAGTATCATTGAGGATCTCTTGATTTAATAATAAATCAGTCTCAACAAAAAGCATCTTAGTAATGTGGTTTTTTTGTCCTAGGTCCATGTATAAAAATTAATTCCATCTATGAAATTTATCAACTTTTATTGTAATGATTGGAAGACATCAAATGCAACAATGTAATACAAGGTTATCATGTCAAAGACAATATCAAATAGTAAAAAATTTTGTGCTTGTGTGGGGGGGTGTGTGTGTGTGTACCATAGCTATAAAATTTGTTCCAATAAATTATACTCATAGTCATAACATTTGAAGAAAATATCATATGCTCAATTTAAGGGATTCTTCTTCTATGGCAATACTTTTGGCTTCATTTTGATGAAGTACCATAATGACCATTAGCTAGGGGATCATTTTCTTTTAGTCCTTCCGTTGACTAGTTGGCATGATTACTAATTTGTTATGCCTATAAAGTTAATACAAAAACAAGGAATTATGTATATCACGATTAAATCCCCTACTTGGACATTATGAAGGATATGACCAATTTTAAGCCATCTTAAAGAGTCACCAATGTACGTGGCCCATGGTAAAGCACATTGCATACCATTATCGATAAGTCTATTATCGTGCATCTTAAATCTCCTAATTAGACTTTATAAAGTGTATGATCAATTTTTAGCCCTCTTAAGGAGTCGATGTAATGGTACCCATAAAAAAAGAAAAGTGCATACCATCACCATAATCATGGATATGTTATCATTCCAATATATACACACATAGGTGGACTACATCTTGAGTAGACAAAATATCCATTTGAGTAGACATACATCTCCACAAAGCTATCCATTTGAGTATATATCTCTTTCTCTTTATCTCCCTCTCTCATTTCCTCCCCCTCTCTCTCCCTCTCCCTCTCTTTCTCTCTCATTTCCTCTCCCTCTCACAATATATCCTAACACTCTCCAAAAGCAAAAGGGAGAGGGAGAGAGAGAATGCACTCTCCCTCCCTCTCCCTCTCTTTCTCTTTCTCTCCCTCTCTCATTTCCTCCCCCTCCCTCTCCCTCTCCCTCTCTTTCTCTTTCTCTTTCTCTTTCTCTTTCTCTCTCTTTCTCTCCCTCCCTCTCCCTCTCCCTCTCTTTCTCTTTCTCTCCCTCCCTCTCTTTCTCTCCCTCCCTCTCCCTCCCTCTCCCTCTCCCTCTCCCTCTCCCTCTCTTTCTCTTTCTCTCCCTCTCTCATTTCCTCCCTCTCCCTCTCCCTCTCTTTCTCTTTCTCTTTCTCTTTCTCTTTCTCTTTCTCTTTCTCTTTCTCTCCCTCTCTCCCTCTCTCTTTCTCTCCCTCCCTCTCCCTCTCCCTCTCTTTCTCTCTTATTTCCTCTCCTAAACAAGCAAAAGAGAAAGTGATTTAAACCTTAAACAAGCAAAAGAAGGAGAGAGGGAGACTCACCGATGAGATATGGTGACTGTGGGGTGGCTCCTCTTCGCGATGAAGGCTCCTCCTCTCCTTCGCGAACAACGGCGACGGCGGTGGCGGCAAGTCTTCTTCCTCTCCTTCTCTCACGACGGTCACTCTCTCCCTCGCTCTCGCTCTCAAAACACAAAACGCAAAAATACGAAATAAAGCCGCGCTCGATTTCGGCCTGTTTTTTTTCCCTGTGGAGCGTCGCTATTTGCGATGCAAATAGCGACGCCGCTACCCGCGTCGCTATAAGCTTAAATCCTTGTAGTGCTAGTTGGATTGATACCTCTAAGTAAAAAGGATACATACATATGGTGAACCTATTGTCCACCATGTTATCCAATAATTGGGTACAAAATACGACAATAGTAGAGTCAAAGGTAAAGGTGAACATTACAACTCGATCAATTTCAGCATTGACATCAAAAAAGACTTGGAATGGTTAGAGAAACTATAAAATGATCAATAATTATGGAACAATTTATCTAGAACAATGGTGCTCATAGAAACAATGTTAGTCTTAGTGGATGGGCTAATGTTGTCACCGAAGAACCTGATATGGCTAAGCAACAAGGAGTGCTACCAATGTGGAAAAGTTAGGCAGTTGAGGGCTAACTTCCCCAACCATCCTTAGGGCCCTAATCCAAACCAGCTAGGAAAATAGGTTGTGGAAATAAGAATAATACTTGAGGCCATGGACGAGGTAAAGTTGTTGGAGTCAAGGTAAACTCTATGAAGACTAATGAGAAGAAGACTACATCATGGGATAAGAAATCAAACAGGAAACCATCCATGTGACCATTGAGAACAAGGGAGTTATGTGTCAATGTTTTATCATCTAGACACTACCAACTTATATGGGAAAGTCCTTCAAAATCTCAATTGATTGTGGAAGTACTCATTCTTTTCTTACTTAAAGTACACTTAAGATTCTATAACTAGACTCCAAGGCCAAAAAGAAGATGATTGTAAAGTTTTCTAGTGGGAAAAAAGTCACCGCTACCAAAATTGTGGGGAAAGTACAAATGGATTTAGATATATAGAGATCATAATCTAAATTTTGAGTCCTACTAGGGCTACTATGTCTACATCTTGGGCATGGATTGGCTCGCGAGGAATAAGATCCAAATCTTATGTGCCAAAGAAGAGGCTATCTTCCAAGCCTTGGAACAAAACACTTGAGGTCTCAAGGGAAAGCTAGAAGGACTAGAGTTTAGCTAGCCAAAGCTAGCTAACTTCAAAAAGGCCTAAGAAAGGCATGTTATCTTTGTGGATCAGCGCTTGGATGATATCTTCCTAGAAGAACTAACACAACTACCTTCAAATTGAGAAGTTGATGTTGAGATAGACTTTTCTCTTGGAGCAAAACTGTGTCAAAAATTTCTTAAGGAATTGTTGGGGCATCTAATTGAGAAGGGATTCATCCACCCAAGTATCTCACCTTGGGGAGTACCTTTTTTTTTTCAAAATTCAAAGATGGATCCCTTAGACTTTGTATTGACTTTAGAAGACTAAACTAAGTGACTATCAAGAATATGTATCCCATATCCAAAATTAACGAACTCTTAAATAGGCTACATGAGGCCAAAGTCATCTCAATGACAAACTTGAGGTCAAGTTGCAAGTCCACTTGCTTTGGTGATTACTTCAAGTTATTGGGAGAGATTAAGAAGTTTCAGCACAAATTGTGCTTACACATTCCTTGAGCTAGCATAAGTTCTCATGGTGCTCTAATGCCTATACAACTTAGGGGGTTTACTATAGGTAAACCCTCTATATCATGTGTATTCAAAGCCTATTTCAAAATACCATTATCTTTGTTAATATTTCCTAAACAAAACACACCCTTTTCTATTTATTCTATGAATGAGCACCTTTATATGGCACCCTTATGTATGTAAAAAGTGTGTTAAAATGGTATTTTAAAAATCCCTTTCATTGAACCCACATGATATGCTCATATACTTTTGAGTGACCCCTTGAGCTATATAATTAGAGTTTTTTCTTCAACATTGGGACTATAGTTACACATACCTTGAGTTTACTAAAGCTTTCTTGGTGCTTGACTACCCATATAATTAAAGTGTTTTTCTTCAAGATATTTTTTAGGGATACTGCTTTAAGAAGATAATCTTTGATGAAAATTCTGTACCATCCTATTGGTCCCAACAATCCTTAGATCTCCTTTACCATCTTAGGAACTAGCTAGTCTAGGATATCCTTCACCTTTGCAGGGTCTATCGCGATTCCCTCAATAAAGAAAATATACCTCAAGTATTGAATCATATATGTGCAAAATATGCACTTGCTTTTCAAAAATTGTATTGACATTAGTAGGGAAGAGAAAGTTCAACATTGCAGCCAAAGAGGAGAATACTAAGAATCCCCCAGGGGCTAGGGAGTCAATCTCAAGTGAAGAGCTTGTGCGCATGAGGAGTTATTCTTTAATTTCTTAGGCCCTCATGGAAAAAATGATAATCCTAAACTCAAAATCAATGAGCTTGATAAGAACAAGTAGTGCACATCGTGTAGATGTTTCTTTTGGAATCTTGTTCTAAATATTCTGTTGTACAAGTTAGCCATAAAATTAATGAGCATGACTATTTCTTGACTAATGCACCATGGCAACCCATGTTTGGCCCCCACAAATTGGTCTATATACATGGTATAATAAATGGATGATGATTTCGTATTCTCATAGACTCACAACTTCATTAATTATATGTTAGTTAAGGAGCTATGTTTTCCCCAAGTACTTAGTACTCAAACTTATGTCATCTTTTTCATGAATGGGAGGGACAAGGATGTATGGAATAAAACATTCTATGATGTTTCATTAGAAATATACAAGATGAAAATAAATGTCAAGTTATGATCATGACTAGGGAAAATTTGATATTGGGCCAATAATGGTTGTAAAATATGGATGCCTCATTAATATGTTGTTATCAACATAACACTATTGCATTCAAGGACAATGGTGTGCATGTTTTGTTACAAGTGAGGAGAATGTTTCACTATCCCTCTTATATGTATAGTTGAGCTTCATTATTTTGCCAAATGTAATAAAATAGAATATGTCTATTTTTGTTATGTATCATCTCCCTTTGTTTCTTCACACAAGTATTTGTTTTCTATTAATAATGTTGTGGATATTTATCTACTAAAATCCAACAATATATTAAGTATATTCTCTCTTTCCTCTCTCTTTTTAGAAGAAAATTCATCACCCAACATTCTCTTATGAACTCTTCTTCTCATTCTCTACCACATATAGGATGCCCCAACTACTTAATGAATACAATTATGTAGTTTGTCCTAATTTGCCTCCAAGTTTACCCCCTTGAATGTAATGTAACGCATAGTATTGATATTTTAGCATGAATCAAATCCAATAGTCGACCAACTTATTGATGTAATGCTAGTGAAGCTAGCAAAGTGGAGAAGAAATTGATTGATTATCTCCAACAAGTATTTATTCAGCCTAGTTCTTCTTCATGGGGTTCTCCAATTTTGTTGGTGAAGAAAAAGAATGGGCCCGTGTGTATGTGCATAGAGTACTGTGATGTAAATGCAGTCACAATAAAAATAAGTATTTGCTTCCTTGTGTGGATGAGTTTTTTTATCAACTTAAATAAGCACAATACTTTACAAAGATTGACTTGAGGTCATGGTACCATCAAGTGCAAATACACACAAAGGAGGTATCTAAAACTATCTTTCTAATATGTTTTGGCCATTATGAGTTTTTGATTATGCCCTTTGGCCTAAGTAATACTCCTACCACATTCATGAAACTTATGGATAGTGTCTTACATCCAGAATATCTCAAAAAAATTGTTGTTGTTTTCCCTGAAGGTAACCTTACTTATAGTCATTTTGAAGAATAACATTGTGAACATCTTTTCTTAGTCTTTGAGTGGCTCAAGTAGCACAAATTTTATGCTAAGGAAAGTAAATGTGAATTTTCAAAGACAAAATTTCACTACCTTGGCCATATCATATCTGAAGAATGTATTAGAATAGATCCAAAAAAGGTCCAAACTATCGTACAATGGTCTCATCCTACAAACCTAGAGGAGTTACAAATATTCCTTGATTTAGCAGGATTTTATCATAAGTTTATCAAAGATTGTGCTAAGATAGATGTTCCTATGATAAACCACTTGAAAGCTCAAGGTTGCACTTTCTCTTGGGGTGAGGAACAACATCACAATTTTGATAAACTTAAAGTAGCTATTGCTACTATTCCAATCCAAGTTATTATGGATCCACACAAACTATTTATAGTGAAAACGGATGCTATTGCCACAACCATTAAAGGCATGCTATTGCAAGAGGGTCAACCTGTGGCTTTGAATGGTAAAAAGCTAGATAAGGCTCAAAAAATTTATCCTACTTATGAACATGAGATCTATGTAATTATCTATGCTTTGAAAAAATGGTGCCATTATTTGTATGGTGCTATATTTGAGGTAGTATTTGATCAAGAGAGTATCAAATGGTTTACTATCCAAAAGGATTTGAAAGGAAAAAAGCTCAACAAGTTGAATTTCTTCAAGCATTTGACTACACTCTATGATATCACAAGGGTCAATAGAATGTTGTAACTGATGCTCTAAGTAGAATACTTGAGATTGTTACTCTCTTATTTACAATATTGAAGAGTGATCAATTAGAATCTCTACAAGGAAAATATGATCATGATCAATCTTATGAAAAGGTGTGGAATGTGGTTCAAAGAAGGAATCCCTCACCAACTCATGCACAAGATGTGAATTCCACACATTGCTCCTCTCTTACAAGTAATGAGCTCAATCAATGGAATGACTTTACCATCCATAATGAGTGCTTGCTTCACAAAGGTCGAACATGTGCACCCTCAAATTTAGATATTTGGCACCAAATTCTTATGGCTATCATGATAGTCCTAGTGTGCATCATCCAAGGATAAGAAAGACCTATGCACATGTACACAGACACTTTTATTGGTGTCAAATGTAAAAGGATATAGAAAAATATGTGATTCAATGCCAAAACTATCAAGTGAACAAAGCCAAGCGTGCCTAAAGATAGGTGGGATTTTGCATTCTTTAGAGATTCCTAATGGCAAGTGGGAAAGTCTCCCTATGGATTTTATTGTTGGACTTCCTACTATCACAATTGTGGGCATGATTCAATTTGGTTAGTAGTGGATAGTCTGACTAAGATGTATAGATTTATTCCAATAAAGACAACTATTAAGATGCTTGAATTACTGTAACAGCTACTTGTGGAGAATATTTATTGTCTCTATGGATTGCCAACGAATATCATACGTAATTGTGATCCAAAGTTTAATATTCATTTTTGGAGAGTTGTATTCAAAAGGTTAGATACAATGGTTAATCTAAGTACCACTAGTCACCCTCAAATGGGTGGGCAAACCGAGCGGGTAAACCAAGTTCTAAAATATATGATACAAGAATATGTAAGGAAGAACCAATCTAATTTCAAAGATTATTTACCCATATTAGAGTTTTCTTACAATGGTGCTAAGAATGTGAGTAAAGGGTTTAGTCTGTTCATTCATATGTATTGATTTCAACCTCAATCACCAGTTATAGTAGTGGGATTAGCGAATGAGAAAATCCAACATATCAATGACTTTCTTCAAGATCATTTTGATATGCTAAAAGTAGCACAGTTGAATGTTAAGAAAGCTCAAGACCATTATAAGAAATATGCAGACGAACATAGATATATGGTCACTTTTGAAAAAGGTGATAAGATCTACTTACATATTCCAAAAAACTCAAGAAATTTGAAGTCTGGACCGGTTCCTAAGTTATCTCCACGGTATTGTAGCCCATTTACAATCCTTAAACATGTTGGTGAAGTTTCATACAAATTAGGTCTACCATCCTCTAGTAGACTCCATTCAGTCTTTCATGTTAGCAAATTGAGAAGGCAACTTGGTCATAATGATGATAGTTTGGTGGACCAAGGAGTGTTAGTACAAATTATTGAACCATCAATTCAACCTACTGTTCTCAAGAAGCAATTTTCCACTTTTGTTTTAATCGAGAAAACTCTTCCAAAATGGGGGAGTAATGTTAGCACAAGGGTCCTAAGTGGACATGGTCTGTAGGATAGCTCAACCATAGCACTAATAGTAGGTAATAAGCCATTATGCTATGGCATTGATGGGGTTGAGGGGTCAAGAGATAGTCTATATTAGTGCACAAAGATATATGGACCAAAGCAAAAAAGGATAGGCAATCAGTGTGAATGGACTTACTAAAAGTTTGTCTAAATATAGCTCAAGGATCTGCCTAAAGATATTAGTTTAGTGCTAAACGAGGCTATCATTGTGAGTGGCTAGGAGGTTAACTAATCTTTTCCTAACTTTTGTATTTGCTAAAGGCAAGGCATTTATGCATGCATAATATCACTAAACAACAAAATGGGATAAATAAAATAAATCTATATTTAGTTTGTAAAATATTGTGCATTATATAGGTAAATCTAGATCACATTTAGGGTTAACTAGGGTACAATGACAAAACATTAGGATGCCCACATGAGTGGTCAACTCCCAATCATCTGACAAGCCATCCTCACATCATTTTCCAATAGTGAATAAAAAACACAATTGACCTAAAATTGAATGTCTAACTTAAAAATCCTCTAGGAATTTACACGTAGTCCATAACAAACTAAGAATCAATACCTTACAAAGGTAGGCCATGGTGCCCTTTTATTTGCTATAGAAAATTGACGACAAAATGCCACATGCAATCTATTACCTTGGAAATACTATATTGGCAGCAAAAGGTATCACAGTAAAAATTATCAATAGTTGTTAAAGTCATTGTTAAGATATGATATGGCTCCAAAAAGATATCGGTAATACTTTTTTTTCTTTCCAAACGGTCAAGTACTAAGTCAAGAGGTGTCATGAGATAAGTGCGGTCTTTCTAACTTGGCCTAGTGATGTTCATTAGTTCTCTTTGCTTTTGGAGGCAAATCCAACACAACATATATTATAGGTTATTCTCCTCCACTCCAAACAAGGTCTTGCTAACAATATTATTAGATGGAAAATCATCATTAATCACTTCCTTGAGGGTTTGAGGTGAGTTTCTCAACACCTTAATCTAGTATCTATGTACCATGCCCCTAATGATGTCTCTAACCTAAAATTGTCTTATTACTTCAAATTTTAGACTCATAGCCTCTAAAATTGAAAGGAAAAACTCTTCTACAATTTTGTGCTTAAAATCATCCCAACTACGAGTTATTAAGCATATACTCTATAGACTCATGAAACACTTATAAGTTGTATCTCCAAAAGTTAAACTAGTCTTAGCCACTTGTGCTTTTGGTGGAGTCCCCTTAAGATTATGTAGATAAGAATAACTCATTTGGTATATAAAGAGGATAATAAGCTCATAATCAACTATACCCATGCCTTATTAAGTTCCCAAGGTCTAGATGTAAGTGGGCCTTAGATGCCTCATTTTTTACCAACATGTGATGTTAGGGTTTGTGCTTCTTGTTTCCTTGGATTTTAGCCTTGGGTCATATCATTTGGGGCTCCACAGAGCATTGTGATTGCATTCCTTCACAACAATACATAGTAATCACAAACATCTAGAACATAGATAAACAAACACCTACCATGGTAAGACATTGAAATCACAATTCTTATGCAATCACATTATTAAACACAAACCCAAAGCTCCCATTCCAAATATGCATGTTTGTGTTCTCATCTATTGTTTTTCCCTCTTCCTTAAGTTTCCCTATATTGTTTCCTACTCTCTTTGTGTCGGTTCTTTTTCTTTTCCGATCCTCTTTTGCATCATCTCCTTCCATCATGTTTAGTTTAGAGGCACCATGAAGAAGGCATGCACACTCTTCAAGCATCTTCCAACCATGCAGGGACCCTTAACCTGTTTTGAGAAAATAGTGGACAAATTTCACCCTAGACAATGAAGTCCTTCATTTTCATACTAAAAGACTAATTTAGAGGTTTTGAGGCATGGTAGAACATACGGGGACCCCACGATCTCTTCAGTGTCAATAAATTATAGGCCAATGTTTTTTTAATCAAATACCCATGGTTAGAAATTAAGAGTGTAATTGTACTATAGAATGTTTTTGGGAAATCTCATGGAAAGATGTGGCTATTCCTTTTAGATATTAAGCCCAAAAAGTAGCATTGTTACTATATAAACCTTTGAAAAGTAGCGATTAGGTGAAAATTTGCCACTACCTTTTTCCTTTTTGTCGGGACTCCTTGCGGATGATATAATGATTTTGATATACTTTAGATTGATAATCCTTGGCAAAACATACAAGATCTTAGAATAAAATTCTAGAAGATATCATGTGTCTTATTAAGGTTTAATATACATTTACAAGATATGAAATATTCCTAGAATGTTGTAAAGTGCACAATGCGGTGATTTCTTGTGGAATAATCGGCCTATTGCATTAATGTTTGAATACTTTTAGTATGTCAATCCATCACCAAAAGTGCTTTTGGATTAAGAGAATAGGAGTATAAGTGGGCATTGAGTGCAAACAAAGTAGAAACTTTTTGATAGTGTTACTTTGGTATATTATCATTCCACATCTCAATGTTAAATCTTCTAGTGTAATAACTGTTGCTAGAAATTGACATAGCATTAAAAATCATGCAAGGTTGGAAGGCTTAGTATATTTTTCAAAGAAGTGAGCCAAGCACATATATTATTCGTCACTTTTGGGGTTAGTGTTGTGTGCGAAGGTGATGTAAACTTGTAGAAGTTAGCATTGAAACTTATGTTCTTATTAAACTTTGAGAAAAGGTAAGCTCCCTTTATTGTAGAGTAGGTTCAAGTGCAAAAAACAAAAGCCTCCTAAAATGATTAAGAAGGGAATTGCGTCTTCAAAAATATGTTTGTATTGTTAAACTATTGAGATAGTAGTCAAGGTGGACACTCAATGACCAAATCAATGTGAAGCCTAGTAGAGGACCTCCAAAATGTCCTTGAAGCAAGATAATCCACTAAAATAATAGAGTTTGTTATCAAAATGAGAAATTTGTTTGAGAAATTATAGATGTGACATGAAAGAAGAGAGAATGCCCATGCCTTTGGGGAGAGAGAGAGAGATCCTTGACCAAATGGGTGTAGCTCAATTGGTTAAGTTGAATGTGTGTGTGTGTGTGTGTGTGTGTGTGGAGAGAGAGAGAGAGAGAGAGAGAGAGAGAGAGAGAGATCCTTGACCAAATGGGTTTAGCTTAGTTGGTTAAAGTTGAATGTGTGGTAACCAATAAGTCTTAAGTTTAACTCCTACGTTTTGCATGGTCATTTAGTATTATAGGTGTTAAAAAAAAGAGAAATTTGAACCGGGGCCAATGGATAAATAAAATACATGACTTTGCACTAGAGTAGCCACTTCATTGTAAAACAAAGAAAGAAAGAAAGAAGTGCTAGCTCAAGTGGTAGGAAAATGGTGTAATAAACGTAAGGTCATGGATTCCATTCTCATGGGCAACGATATGGCACCTTGTATGATGTATGTATGGTGTAGGGAATACACAAGCGTAAGGAAGGCCCTTTATGCTAATTAATACCTTCGCGCGAGTGGCTTGAGTGAAGATGCTAATACGATGTTTGAGTTGGGGGTTGAGGGATTTATTAAGATGCGTAGGATGCAGCACCTGGGCATATATATTGTAAGGGTGGTGGTTCTGAGAAATGGGGAAAGAAGAAAGGCCAAGGGACGTGGCTAAAGAAGCGGAGTTCGAGGGAGGGATGGACGGCGGGCTGCCAGGTGTCAAAAGATCCACACGCAGAGTGCCATGTGGCAAGTGACGGATATTTTGATAGGCTGTCTACCCGGACTGTACACGGGCAATATATATGCACAAGCAAAAAGCTTGTTCTTCATATGTCATTCCGCTGTCTGTCGCCCTCTACGACCGCTTCTCTACCTCTGATTGCTTGTAGTTATCGTACATCTCCTCTCTCTCTCTCTCTCTCTCTCCCCCATTCACCGACATGGGCACGGCGACGTTCGTCGAGGTTATCCTCGCCATCTTGTTGCCACCTCTTGGAGTTTTCCTCAGATATGGCTGCCATGTACTGTGACCTCTCTCTCTCTCTCTCTCTCTCTCTCTCTCTCTCTCTCTCTCTTGCTGTGATCTGTCTCTAACATATCGTGATGTATTTTCTTTTGCAGGCCGAGTTCTGGATCTGCCTCATCCTGACGATACTGGGCTACCTACCTGGCATCATCTACGCCCTTTACGTGCTTGTGGGCTAGCTTCTCCTCCTCTCTAATTCCCACGTCGACCCGCTGATATTTCCCACATGTGATTCTTACAATAAATGTGTTTCCAACCCGGTAGATGTTGTACTCCCATCATAGCTTGACAGGAGATTCGCTGTACATAGCGTAACAAAACACCCGATACGGGCGCCCGTCATTCTTATGTATCTAGCAACATTTTAATTTTGTGATGTTTGTCTAATGTCGTTGCGTTGTATGGAAGGGTGTGTGTGGAGGTTGATGTTGTTTATACTTTGCATAATTGTTATGAGAGAGAGAGAGAGACAGAGAGAGAGAGTAGAATCAGCACGATCTGTTAAGAGGAGTTGATTCTGGTTAAAAAATCTATCGTTAGATGGCGGTCGTGGGATGGGAGAGATCTTAATGTTGTATGGATCGAGCAGGTGACTAATTAGATCGATGGAAGACGAATATCGTCTCTTATAGACGAGCTGATTCCGCGAAAGCTAGATCGGTACGAGACATTCCGATGGAGCAAAACCGCTGATGATATACTCGGATAACATCCTAGAAAAGCAAATACCTGAAGTCAGACGAGTTACCTGACTTCCAAGCAGGAAAAACCAGTAAAAGATGGCGTCGTTTGCAAAAATCAAAGTGAAATAACAAACCTGCAAAAATCAAAGTGAAATAACAAACCAGCAGATCAAAAATCAAATTAGAGTGAAAAGTGGGATTAACTACCTGCAGGCAAGGCTGCTTAATAGTACTGTCAGCGCGAAACCGCCCTAGTCGAGCTTGTAAGGCATATTAAGTGAGACCAAACTACCCTAACTAGGGCGTTAACGCGAAACCACCCTAATCAAGGATCTTAAAGGCAGTTTAAGCCAAACTACACTAACTAGGGTAAAGTATCCAGAAAGAGAAACAGACATCAGGAAAAACTTTATTTTAAAAGGAAAAACAAGGGATTAGGAAGATCGACCGACACTTTATGAATAAAATAAAGAAAAATAGGGGATAAAATAAAGATGATATTGCTTTATGGAAAGAAAGCAAGTTGTCTTTCAAATGATGAGTAAGATGACACTTTGATGGAGGGTAGTGTCATCTCTCAATGGAAGGTAGTCATTGGCCATCAAAGTGACACGTTATGGAAAGTAGTTATCCTTCACAAGACCCCATTTTAATGGAAGGTAGTCATTGGCCATCAAAGTGAAAGTAGTTATCCTTCAATAGCCATTGGCCATCAAAGTGACACATTATGGAAAGTAGTTATCCTTCAATAATTTACAAGTGGTATTAGGATGGATGGTATATTAAGATAAATGGTGTGTTAAAATTATGGAAAGTAGTCTAACTTTTCAATAATTTATACGTGGAGCCAACTTGACCCATTAGTCCAAGTGGTATTAAGATGGTTTGTGTGTTATATTAAGATCGATGGTGTGTTAAAATTAAGTGCATTCACATGAAACAACTAGCCGTGATGAAGAAACCTTATACGTTGTAAAGTAACTATCATCGTGGTTCACCCAATTGGATTCACCTTTATGCATTGTAAGGTAACTACCATTGTGGTTCGCCCAATTGGATGTTATGTGACACGCGTTTGAGTTGCAATGGAACATTTGTGTTTGAATTGGTAGTCAAGAGTTTGGATGCAATGTGACACGTGTTGGAGTTTGAGTTTGTAATGTGAGTATATGAGTTGGTAGTCAAGGGTTTGGGTGTCCCTCTTGTAAAGTAACTATTGGTGATTATGGCACCACTTCATCGGTTCACCTAGTTGGATGCTCTTTTGATGTTTGTTTTGAGTTCTAGTGGGACATTGTGTTTGAGTTGGTAGTGCAAGGTTTGGGTGCAATGTGACATGTTTGAGTTTGAGTTCGTAATGTGAGTGTTTGACTATGTACTCTAAGACTTTGCGTGCCCCTCCTCCTCTAAAAGGATTTCAAGGACTTAATGTGAAACCTTGGAATTCAATTAATATTACAAAGTATTCTTTCTCACATAGTACAATGTCTTGCATTTAATAATTATGTGGACCAATGACACGATAAGGATATGTCTAATAATTTACTTGTGGATGAATGATATAACGGAGGTTCGCTTTAGGGTCTTTTTCGTTTAATAATTATGTGGACCAATGACATGATAAGGGTATGTTTAATCATTTACTTGTGGATGAAAGATGTAACAAAGGTTTGCTTTAGGGTAAGGTAGTCAATTATAGAATATCTAAGAAAAAAGATTTTTTCTTTAAAGGGGGGTGGGGATTTACATTTTGCATCTTTTTTAAAGATGTGAATATCCAAGTATATAGGTATGTAGGGGATATCGAGAGGAATTGAACACAAGTCCAATGTTAGAAATTTTTTAATTTTAAAGCTATTTTATGTAATTTTAAAGAATTACAATTTAACATGTGAATATCCAAGTATATAGGTATGTTAGTGGATATCAAGAGGAATTGAACACAAGTCCAATGTTAGAATTTTTTACTTTTAAAGCTATTTTACGTAATTTTAAAGAATTACAATTTAATTTTGTTAAATAAGGTTATTTATCCATTGAGTCCTAAAGCTTTTGTTTTTATATTTGAAATCCATGAATGCAAGAATTTTGGCAAATCTAAGTAAAACCTAAGAACACTATATTAGAGAATTTGAAAATCTTCAGAGTCCCACTTTTAGTAAGGGGAAAAGATTTGGCCATGTGGCTAAATCTTAATCTATGCTTCAAAGGGGGACTTGGAAAGACAGCCTATATAGTAATTAGCGTAGACTTCACTTTTAACTACTAAGGGTACAAGATTTGACCATGTGGCCAAATATTAAATATATTGAAAAATCTCAAACTATGAGAATTTTTAACTTTTTTAATATAGTGTTTAAGCAAGATTATATGTATATATAGTAACATCACTAGCTCAAGGTGTTTGCTTTTGGTAATTGGCTCCCTTATCTTATTGTTAATTAATGTGAATTGAAAAGCTACGAATTAAAAAGGCATAGTAATTAATATGATGATTGAAAAGTAGTGACAATTGAAAAGACACTCCCATTGCATGATAAAGTTTATTTTAAAATAGTTTTTCAAAATTATATGGAAATGAAAAAGTAAAAGAAAAAGGGTCTCCCTAGACTTGGGTGCTTTGAAATAATATGGTAATCAAAAAGTAAAAGAAAGCACCATATAAATCAAATATCAAAAGAAAATAGGTCTTCCCAGACTTGGGTACTGAGTGTATATCCTTGGTTAAAAAAAGAGCTCCTTGGTGTCTTATCATTAGTTAAGAAAAGAGGTCTCCCAAGACTCGGGTGCTTGGTGTCTATCCTTAGTTAATGCTAAGAAAAGAGGTCTCCCTAGACTTGGGTGCTTGGTGTTTATAATGCTATCTTGATGCCTATGAGGCATTCTTCTCTCTTTAAATTATGCATTGTGCTCATATTACAAAATGGGGACATAGTAAAGCAATAGGTTGTGGTGTCAATTGTTAAATTGCATCTTTCATACCTATGAAGATGTTTGCAAATTTTCTTAAAAGAAAAAGAGATCTCCCCCTACTTAATGTGTATCCTTAATTAATGCTATTTTGATGCCCAAAGGCATTCTTTAAACTCAAAATTATGCATTGTGCTTGTATTACAAAATTGAAATTATACATTGTGCTCGTATTACAAAATGGGGACGTGGTAAAGTAATAGGTTGTGTTGTCAATCATTAGACTACCTCTTTTAGAGCCATGAGAATGTTTCACTTTTTATTTGGATTGGAACATTTCTTGCTTTCTTTTCCCAAGACTATGCATTGTGCACGTGTTACAAAATTGGGACATAGTAAAGCAATAGGTTGTGGTGTCAATTGTTAGATTACATCTTTCAAAGCTATGAGGATGTTTGCAACTTCTCTTCTAGCTTGGAGCATTTCTTGCTCTCTTTCCTCAAGTTGAAGAGGTTGCACATCTCTAGTGGCTTCCTTCTTCACAATCTTAGAAAACTTGTACATAAAGACCAGGTCTCGGTCTAGAAACACTATTTAAAGCTTTAAAAATCTCTCGAGGCTTCCTTCTAGATCTCTAGTGGCTTACTTATTCACAATCTTAGAGAACTTGATCATAAAGACAATGTCTCAATCCTCTAGTGGTTTCCTTCTTCACAATCTTAGAGAATCTGCACATAAAGACCAAGTCTCAATCTAGAAACATCATTTAGGGCTTTAAAGATCTTTTGAGGCTTCCTTCAAGATCTCTAATGCTTCCTTTTTCACAATCTTAGAAAACTCAGCACATAAAGATTAGGTTTCAGTTTGGAAACATCATTTAAAAGTTTGAAGCATAAAGCTTAAAGCTTTATGTTGTATTGGAAAAATTATGGAGCTCCTCATGTTGCACATTTTGTCTACAAATGGGTACTTTTAATCTTAATCCATAAGACTTGTGGAATTCTACAACAACAAACGATGTGCATTTTGACACTATTTGATGTTATATTTCGATAGCTTAATTCCACCATAGCAAATGATATGCATTTTGACATTATTTGATTCCATATTTTGATAGCTTGGGGAAAAATTTTAGGGCATTAGAATTAGGATTCGAATGTTCAGTCGCATGTTCATTGATACATTCAAAACTTTCCTAAATATATATACTATCAAAAATTTCCTTACTTTGTTGATTCTACAAAGTTTCGTTTAAAATGTTTCATATTTATGAACCTGGTAAGAGCTACCTCATTTTTCCATTTTTATACATTCTTCTCTTTTGCAAATTGTTCTCTTTTGCTTCTTATTGAGAGAGAGAGAGAGAGAGAGAGAGAGAGAGAGAGAGAGAGAGAGGACACTATGCACATACTTGAATAGCTCAACATAGAATATCTATTCCTATGTCTACATTGAGTTTATGCCTTGGCTACACTTACATACATATAAGCCTAGTCCATATTTAGCTTACACCTATGCTTGGTAGCCTAGGCTTAGCAAAGACTAGCATAGCCTCGTATAGCGTAAGCATATACTTAGTTTCCTAACCTACACCTAGTTTACATCTAATAGAAAATTTTTAAGTGAAGCTTATCCTAATAACTAAGCTTAGCCTAGCTTGGCAATATAGACAAAGTATAATATAACCTAACATAGAATAAACTATGCCTAGCTTGTAGCTAGCCCACACCTATGCTTAGTGAAGCTAATCCTAGCCTAGCCTATATAGTATAATATAACCTAACATAGAATAGTAGCTTATGCCTAGCTTACATCTAGCCTACATTTTAAGCATACAATGGCCCTATGCTTGTCTAGCCTTGCCTACACCTAAGCATATTGTCTACCCTTGACTACACCTAAGCATACATCTATCTTACACTTGACTAGTCTAGACTACACCTACCTTTGAGCCTAGCCTATACCTATGCTTAACCAACGTGGACAATGGTGGATCTTGCAAAGTTGGATCCTTGAAAAAAACTTATTTACATTAGCATGCAAGAGTAACAAAACCTATAAACTTCTTTGAAGATGGCCTTGGTAGGATACGAAAGGATTGTTCAATTTCTCATACATCTAGCACAAATCCCATTCCCTTTCAAATCAACATAGCATATCCTATTCCTATACGAAAGGAAGAGAGAGAGAGAGAGAGAGAGAGAGAGAGAGAGAGAGAGAGGACACTATGCACATGCTTGAATAGCTCAACATAGAATATCTATTCCTATGTCTACATTGAGTTTATGCCTTGGCTACACTTACATACATGTAAGCCTAGTCCATATTTAGCTTGCACCTATGCTTGGTAGCCTAGGCTTAGCAAAGACTAGCATAGCCTCGTATAGCCTAAGCATATACTTAGTTTCCTAACCTACACCTAGTTTACATCTAATAGAAAAATTTTAAGTGAAGCTTATCCTAACTAAGACTAGCCTAGCTTGGCAATATAGACATAGTAAAGGAAGAGAGAGAGAGAGAGAGAGAGAGAGAGAGAGAGAGAGAGAGAGAGAGAGGACAATATGCACATGCTTGAATAGCTCAACATAGAATATCTATTCCTATGTCTACATTGAGTTTATGCCTTGGCTACACTTACATACATGTAAGCCTAGTCCATATTTAGCTTGCACCTATGCTTGGTATCCTAGGCTTAGCAAAGACTAGCATAGCCTCGTATAGCCTAAGCATATACTTAGTTTCCTAACCTACACCTAGTTTACATCTAATAGAAAAATTTTAAGTGAAGCTTATCATAACTAAGCCTAGCCTAGCTTGGCAATATAGACAAAGTATAATATAACCTAACATAGAATAAACTATGCCTAGCTTGTAGCTAGCCCACACCTATGCTTAGTGAAGCTAATCCTAGCCTAGCCTATATAGTATAATATAACCTAACATAGAATAGTAGCTTATGCCTAGCTTACATCTAGCCTACATTTTAAGCATTCAATGGCCCTATGCTTGTCTAGCCTTGCCTACACCTAAGCATATTGTCTACCCTTGACTACACCTAAGCATACACCTATCTTACACTTGACTAGTCTAGACTACACCTACCTTTGAGCCTAGCCTATACCTATGCTTAACCAATGTGCACAATGGTGGATCTTGCAAAGTTGGATCCTTGCAAAACCTTCTTTACATTAGCATGCAAGAGTAACAAAACCTATAAACTTCTTTGAAGATGGCCTTGGTAGGATACGAAAGGAAGAGGTATTGTTCAATTTCTCATACATCTAGCACAAATCCCATTCTCTTTCAAATCATTGTGGCTTTCTCAATTCTGGAGATAGTTTTATGTATGATGAGCTAAACTAAGCAGCCCGATGGTTTGGATGGTATAATAGCTAGTCAAGGTTTCCCATTGTATTTCCCAAGCCAATAAAATCACTTAAATTCATTCCAATGTAGGCTCCATCTTCGATTCACTTGCTCATTAGTTTGGTGGATTTTTTATGCAAGTTTTGGGTGGGTAGGAAAGGATTCTTGTTGGACCACCCAAAGTCTTGATTGCATATTGATTGGAATAAAAAGAGGGCGAGCATTATACCATGCCACTTTTCAAGATTGAATGAAGTCTCTATCATTTGGATCCATTATGTATTTCTGTAAGAAGCTAGGAAGAAGAGATTTTTAGTGTAGAAATAATAGTAATACCATGTCACACTAACATAGGTATGAAAGGGGGAGATGTAATTTTTCAGACCTTTTGAGACATTAATACGTTACAGTCTCTTCCCTCATCACCTTATTCATAGCTTCTATGGCTTCTCTCCTCTTTCTTTCTCTCTCGTTTTCAATTCTTTCTCTCTCCTCATCACTCTCTTTCTCTCACTTCTACACTTCTCTCTCTTTTTTAGTTCTGTGTGTGTGTGTGTCTCTCTCTCTCTCTCTAGTCCTCTTTTTGACAAGTGGTATCAGAGCATTGGTATCGTTCCATTTTTCTCATCTTTTCTTCATATTCAATCTAATGTTTCATCACAAAAACTAATTTCAAACACGTTGTCATGGGATTCCTTGCCCATGGTTTAAAAACAAAGCTTTTATCCTTTACATGTATCACTTAGTCACTTGTATCCTAGATATGCTACATAAATACTTGCCTAGTGCAATAAATTTTAAACACCTAAGTCCACCATCATATGACATGGTGTAATAAAGATGAGGCTCTCTACCTTAAAACACAATGTAATCATCATGGGTCCTTAACAAGATGATTGGATTTTGGTTACCTACTCTTATCCTTCATCCTTGCATTGCATACATGAAGTTGCTACAAGTTCTGTAAGTCATGGAACATTAAACATGAGAAATATGGTCATGAGCAGATGAATTGGTAGGTCCCCTTGGGTAGCCTATGATGTGGTTGTGTACTTATGATATTCAAGAGTTACAAGTGTATTGATAAGAAAAGTCACAAAGAAGACGGATTTGTCTAAGTTAGTTAAGTGTATTGACAAGAAAAGTCACAAAGAAGATGGATTTGTCTAAGTTGGCTAAGTGTGGGACATTGTGTTTACCATAGCCTTGCTTATGTGACTTAGTTGTGATTCATTCGAAATACATGAACCTTCCCTTTTTGCGTTGCACTTTACGGGCTTCCTCAAGCTGTGAATAGGGTGCATCCTGGATAAGGAAGAAAGAAACTCATACACTACCACACAAAGGAGATGAAGCCATGCAACCAGAAGCAACATAAGAAGACTCTTCTTGACATGTAAGTACCTCTCTTTCCATGCATTGACGAAAATGGAAGGCCACTCTTGGCTGTGAGAAACAGGGAAAATGTGTATAAAGAGGAGGGCAATAGCCCATTGACGAGGGGAATTCATGCTCACATTGAAGAAGAAAGAAGGAAACTTTGAACATTGTTTGTGTCTATGTCTATGAAGTAGCAACTCTCTCTATCAAGTAAGCCTCTTGTTCCAATTCTTGATCTATATTATCAAGGCTTGTGAGCTATACTTAAAGACCCAAGCTTGCTCTTTTATGGGCTAAATCTCTATTTTACAAAGAACCTCTTGCACGATTCAAGTGGTACATGTATTTGTGAAGAATAAGAGAAGGGCAATGTCTTATGTACCTACCTCTTGATGTAGACTCTCTTCTCTATCAAGAATAGATCTTTGGGAGACATAAAGCTCTGTCATATGTAGCCCAACACTCTCTTTTTGGGCTGATTCATGTCTTGTTGATGCTCCATTTCTATTCTTATGGTTTATGAAGAGAACATGCACTATAAGATATAGGCCTTATACCGACGTTAAAAGCGACGAAAATGTAAATAACAAAATTTGCCCCCGTCGTCGCAAAAAGCGTCGTTATTGGCAACACCATAGAATAGTCAGTATCAGCGTCGGTATTGGCATTGGTATTTGCAACGCTGATAGCGATGCCAATAAAGATGCTGATACCGACGGTTTGCGACAAAAATAACGATGCCAATAACGACGCGAGTAGTAAATTTGCGACGCTAATAACAATGGTAACAGGGAAAAAAAATTGTGGGAAATCATAACACTGATACATGAAATAAATACATGATCGCATAATGAAAGCGATTGGTACAATCATGACAAGATATCACTAATACATAGAGAATGTCTACACAAATCAGGCGACCAAAAAATAAAGGTGTGTGAGCTCCAGGGATCCAAGGGTGAGCTACATATCCTCGCCATCCGAAAGCTCGTCCCACTGCAAAGGAGCATCGAACGGACTCTGCAAAAAAAAAAAACAACACATCAGTCCACTATACAATAATGCATACTAATTAAACATGGTAACTACGGACAATGAAAGATGAGTGACTTACAGGGCCGCCGGGTCTATACAATCTGTCGATCAATGAAGTGAGACTGTGCCTCTCTGCATATCGAGTCTCAAGGCCAATCGGATCGCGATTTGTAATGTTTGCTGCAAAGAAAAGAAAATACTAAATATTAGAGTACAAAGGATATTGCAAAAAAATAAACAAGCAAAACAAAAGAAAAACTTACAAAGTCCTCCAAATATGTCCTGTGGCCACCACTCCCAAGATCATGGACCGCTCCGGTCTCGAGTCGTGCCCTCTTCGCCTCACACTACTAACTCCAACGTCCTAGAGAATTTGTAGCCTCCTCCCTTAGTCGGCGCCAGTCGTCCGCGTCTAACCACTCGGGCTTTGCAGCCCCACTCTTGAGTGCCTTGCGTGCGTCAAATCGTCTGTGTGACATATATGCACACATGCAATCCATCATCCAGTCCATAGAAAATCTATCTACTAAGGCTGGAATCAGAAACTCCTCATACAAGGATGCTACTATGTAGTCCTTGCTCCCCTCCTGTATGTTCTTCCAATGATCTAAGACGTTGTGTCAAAAAACTTGTTGGCACAACTCTCTCATGTGAGCCATCACCCTCCTCCCCTCATCATTCATGATGATGGCTCCTAACCTATCATCGACTAGATATGCATATCCCCTTAGGGTATGCCTAGGATGGGTCCTCTCTCATCTGCGTCCACGCTCGTGGGCATATTCAGGAGACCCCTGTGCATTTGGTATACCGACCGGGATAATATCTGTCAGAGTGGCACCCATAGGGGTGCCACCTACAACAAATGGCTGAGCAAAAGCCGGAGTAATTGGAGTAGTCATCCCCACAAGTGTGACAAATCCTGGAGGTGACACAACTTCAGTTGAACGACAAGATGAAGACACCACGTCCGTGCCTCCACAGCATCCACCTAAGCCTAAGCCATGCTCTCGCCCCACGAGAGCGAGGAGTCGCACCTGTATCCCGTGCCGACTGCGGGCTCACTGCCTCTGTATCTTTGCAGCATCCCCCTGACCCTGAAGCACTCCCTCCCTCTGGCCTAAGTCTGGAGCGTCGACCTCGTCTGCTCGAAGTTGAAGCATTCAATTGTGGTGAAGTAGATCTAGCAGAGTGGCCTGACGAAGACCAAGACAACTCTTGGTCTGCCATGTCTCTGAATCCCGTGATCTGGTCTGGAGATATGTGCATGAAGATATCCTATAACTCCTCATCGCTCATCCCTTGACTCATCCTGAAAATGTCACCTACACAGATAAAAAATGATGTTAGAATAATCAATTTAAATCATACAAAACACATTAATATAAATCCTAAAAAAAGATCTCACTTAAAATGCATATCTTATGTACCCTTATAAGCGATTGGTCAACGAATTGATTAAGTGGATTTCAGTAAGTATAAAGTATCCTATGGTTCCATGTCAATCTCCTGACACAACTCCGCATACACTGGAAATTCGATAGACATGTCACCACAAAAGGATGAGTCCACCTCATTCTCAAAGAATTCTTGGACTCCTGTATTTCCATCATTGTTAGCCGATGTTGGCTCTAAGCTTTCGGTGGCCTCCATCCCTTGCAATATCGACCCCTCTATTTGCATATTGTCTTCATCTATGCTTGGAACATCACTTTGATTATATACTCTCGCACTTCGGGGAGTTGAAGGTATAACATACCACCATCGAGGTTGTCGAGGGTTTGGATAGAAGATTACCTGTTCACAAACACATACAAGAGAGTTTAAACTATTGTGACATGTACCATGTCGTAATACAATTAACATACAAATGAGTCCATACACTTGTTCACAATGGACCGGAAACACAAAGATGTCACGCAAATTTGTGCTTTTTTTTTCAGAATCTATTTCGAGAAGTCCAGATGGACCTCATTGAACTGTTGCTCTAGCTCCTCTAAGTACCACTTTGAACCACTGCACATTGAATAGTATCATGGAGAAGCTACGATAATCCACCGTAACAATACTTTGCAAGTTTCCAAAATACTCCATCTCATCTATAACCATATTTGGATCCGTTGCTTGTTGCCAGCTCTCTTGCTCAAACCTTGTCATGATACCACAGTCCATTGTGGAGCGCATTTTATCAATACACTCCATGCGAAAATGCCGTCTGCACAACCACATTGCACTATATATTTTGTACTGTACATTGAAATACTCAAATTAGATGTCACATATAAAATATAGATACAACAAATCCTAAACACCTCATCACCTTTTGACTACATCCCCTCGAGAATTTCCACTCCTCCATTGAGACCTCTGTCCCTTCGCGAGACGTTGCGGTCAAAGCTCCATGCAACCATCGTGTTGACATGAACCACGACATCTCCTCCATGCCCTTGGGATATCGAATCGGTCGATGATACGTACTACGTCAGAATTTAAATCGTGCTTCCTCTCGATCTTGCCTAGCTATCTAGTACTTGGTGAGCCACGTCTCCAAAGAGGCATGGTGTAACATACAAAAGCAATTCACGTTCTCCTCCATTGTAGCATCCATTCTTTTTTCTACCCCATTTCCAACCACCACATATCCAGTCAGTCTATCATTGTCCTTCATCGACCATAGCATTTTGTTGTCTGGATCAACCATTGGTAGCCATTGTGAAATATGCACTAGCACCTCAGACACCAACCAACCTTCAGCCATGCTACCTTCTCCAAGCTCATTGTCACACAAAGCCTTTCAGGGTTTTCATGAAGTGCTCCAAGAAGAACATCCATCGCGTATGAATAGGTCTAGCAATCTCCACTTCATCTACAAGATGCACAAAAAGGTAGATTTTTGTATCGTGAGTATGCTGATGGGCAGGTATTTCTCAAAGAGAGAGACTGTCTCCACTGCTACCCACCTCGTGAATTCAATAGAGGACATCTTAATCTCCTTCTATGAGATCCATTGCACCAAATTTGACAACCTATAAATGGCCCTGCGTATTTCTAGAGTAAGACATCCTGCGATTGCGATCGGTACTACAAACTGCCACAAATGAGAAAGCATTATGAATAATGGCTACACTCCAAATAGCAAAATGCGCACGCCAATTACAATCCATTCGTAGTACAAACCTAACATATCTTATGCCAGTCATGGGATTTTAGCCTTGATAATTGGTCGACTTTAGAAAATGTAGACCTGAGAGAACGCATCATACCCATCAAAGTGCGGATAGACTTGACTACTTGCTTCACAATGTGCTCTTCTTTAGTGGACAAAAACCAAGGGGCGCGAGATAGCTGCACGCAACCATCAGCACTCAACTGCGGCCAAAGCACCTCTATCTTGCCTACCTCCTTCAAATCCATTCGTGCCCCTATAGTGTCTCTCTTTCCTGTGATGTGGTCCCATAGCAAGCTGCCCACATTCTTGAAAATATGCATGGGATCTAACAATTGGTTGACTTGTAAGTGGGTCCAATATGGCAACTCATAGAAAACTGAGAACCGCCGCATTCTATTTGGATGTGACTCTGCGTGGACCATTTTCAGCTCGTACTAGCTTGTGGCATTCATACGTGTTGGAGGTTGTCCAAGAAAACCTTCCCTAAGTTCATGATCCTCTAGCAAGAAAGCGGCGTGTCCTTGATATACCATCTTCTTCATGGTTCATGACCTTTGGGAGTCTAAATGTGGCCCACACAATGGACATGCATGATAATTTGAGGTAACTAGACCTATTCCAACACCATGACCCAGTGAATACAAGCTTGAATGAGATAAAATATAGATATTACCAACGAGAACGAAGGCCTATTCACCTGAGCACTCTCCAAATCCCGGAAAGTCATGCATCGTCCACATGAGAATGTCTCAAATATTGGCATACCGCCGACCATGGCGCTTGCTCATATCTTGCACGGTGACCCCCTCCTCCCACAAAATCTTAAGCTCATCGACTAATGACGAAGATACACATCTATATTTTTGACTTTGTAGTGGCCGGGGACGAGTAAGCTAAGGATGAGATGTCCTTTCTTCGTAGAAATCCATGGGGGGATATTGTAGTTGACAAGGACTATAGGCCACACACTGTAAGAAGTTGAGTGCAAACAGAATGGGTTCACGCCATCCATTGCAAGACCGAGCTGAAGATTCCTTGGCTCTCGGGCAAAGCTTGGGAAGGTAGAGTCAATGTGGCTCTATGCACGTGAATCCATTGATATTCGTTGAACTCCATCCGTGGACCTATTTTGCGCATGCCACGTTGTCAAGCTCGCCATGCCAAACGTATGAAACATGTGGTTTATGCGGGGGATAAGTGAAAAGTGTCTGAGAACTTTTTGAGGGATGGTTTGCCCTTGCAAGTGTGAGCACCATACTTTGGATATGTCTCCATAGTCTCATATTCTCCTCGAAACAATATGCAATCTTTGATTCATGCATGGATGTTGTTGTAGTCCATGCCAAGATTTCGTAAAACATGTCGTGTATCATCACGAGACTCAGGCATGGTATTTGCAGGTGGTAATATATGATATTTCAATAACCTGAAAAAAATCATAAACACCTTGAAAAAGCATAAATTTTTTTAATAATAGTGCCGAAAAAAAAAATCAACAAAGCATATGTGCAAGGTACCTGAGCAACTCAGTCACACTCGCATCGCTCCACCCATATTTGGCTTGCACACTTAAGAGTGCAAGCGGTGTCTTCAGGCGAGAAACTCGGCACCTATCATATAATGGTATGGATGCTTCCTCTCTAAGTAGATCAAAAGTCTCAACATCCATGGGAATCAATGCATCGATCATTGCGTCCATCTCACGCTCCAAGATTGTAGGTAGGTCTGGAAGGCTGCCTATCTCCTCTGGCATTGACGGTATAGATTGGCCTTGCAAGTGGTGGATTGGCTCATACACTCCATCCATCGTACGCCCACAAACTCTTCTAATTGGCCGCAAAGGGTGCACTCATCCTTTGGGACGAGACATCACCTCCCTGGATAGAAAATTTTCCAGCTAGACCCAATCTTATTATATATGGTATTCAATTAGCTTGCGAGTAAAATGCATGATTGATATTAACTTTTCTTACCGTTTGCTGAAAATCTACAAACGCTTGATCAATGATCTCAGATTGAAACTCACCAAATTGTCGTACGTATTCTATAGACAATCGACGTTTTCGTCTGATTGCCAACTTGTATTGAGAGCAAGGACATGGGACATGCTGATTAAGATACGCCTCCTGATCTTGAACAACATGACCTTTATCGTTTTCCATTTTGTCTACATTACGACAAACAATTTGTTTTTGTTATCATTCTTTTTTTTTCTTGAATTTTTATCCTCTCCTTCCATCTCTCTCTTTTTTTTTCTTTCTTAAATTGTTATCCTCTCCTTCCATCTCTCTCTCTTTTTCTACGTTACGACTACGACCATGACCACGACTATGACTACGACTACGACCACGACCACGACCACGACTACGACCACCACGACCACGACCACGACCACGACCACAACTACGACTATGACCACCACCACAACTACGACTATGACCACCACCACCACTACGACTACGACCACGACCACGACCACGACCACGACTACACTACAATCTCTATGAGGGCATGAGATTGGGATCTCCATAGATACCAAAGCATGATCTCTAGCTTGATGGTTGCATATATACTACTACTACTCATAGAATAAACCTTAAAATAGTTATTATGCTCAAATATATGCTTGTTAGAGCAGAAATTTGTTCCTAAGACTATTTTAAGGAAGAAAGAGGATTAATGATAAAAGAGTGCCCTTCCTTACAAGTGATTTTATATTATATTTATTAATTAAAATTGATAGTTGAGGATGATTTTCCTAACAGATCTTATGGTGATGCTGTTTTAGTTTTGAGAGCAAAATTTTGGTGCCGAGAATTGCTTAAAAATAGCTAAAAATTGTGAATATCAAGGGAAAAATATTCAATGTCAAAGGCGGCGGTCGCTCTAGGAAAATTTTAAGCATCAAAGTGCTCTAAGGATGCCCGTGCAACACTTGCGGATTTTTAGTAATTTTTCCATGCGCATGTGCCGGTCAGTGGAGCTGTCAGTAAGTGCGGGATGCCAAGATGAGCTCACAGAAATTTTCAGAACTGGATTCGGACACCGTATGCAAGAAAGGCCGGGAAAAGGGCCAAAAGGTTGGCCAAAATTGAGGAGGTGCCCAAAAGGAGAAGTGAAGGGGTGCCTTTGGAAAGGGGCACCCCCTCCCCCCCCCCCCCCCCACAAATGAGAGACATGGCTGTCAAGCAAGCCATTGAGCCAATCACAGCAGGCCACTGCATTGATTCTCCGCTTCACATCGCCCTCCTTCGCGCAGACAATCGCAGCCTGTAGAGAGAGAGAGAAAATCAATCTTTCTCTCTCCTCCCTCTCTCTCCTCTAAGGGGAGATTCATGCGGGAAGAGAAAGGAACAAGAACGAATGGTGGAGGCTTGTCTGGCATCGATCGGATCGCTCTACGGGCTGGAAAAGGTGACGTGTGATCGCCATGAGCATGAAGTGCTGCTGATTTTCAGATTTGCAGCCATGGACATGAAACCCGAAACACGCAAATAAGCGGTAATTCAAAATTTTCAAAGGAAATTTGAGATTTCATGGCTTTTGATTGATAAAATGTTATTCATGTGGGCTAAAAATTGTTTATGTTGCTGTTTTCCATGAGTATTTGTTGATCAAAATCAGAAAATCAGAAAAACACGCATCTTGTGGCCCAAAATAATACACTAAAATACGTAAAATATGGAAAACCAAGGGAAAATGGTGTTTTTGAGCATAAAAATGGAAGAATAAATAGGAACACCAACTAAATTTTCATTTTTGTTGCAAGAAGGAACTAAGGGCCACATCCCATAACCTATTTTGAATTTTTATTAATTAAATAATGCTAAAAATAAGGGTAAATACAAGGAAAATAGAGAAAAACCACTAAAAATATGGAAAAAATGCATTTTGGGTGCGGAAAATTAATGAAAATTAAGAACAATGTTCGTGAATGTTTGTGGGGAATGAAGCATGAGGATTTGCCTCAGTTCAGTCCCACCTTCTTGTTTTAGTGTGTTTTTTTCCGCTTTTTACACATAAAATGATGGCAAAATGCCTTTTAAATCTATGCAACAATGCAACGTTTGATCAATGGGAGGGTAGAGTGGTTAAAATGTGTCTAAATGCTGAGTGAAACGATGAAAAGCTTGCATGTTTTTTTTTCCATACTATATAGGTCGGTGAATAATTATAAAATAAGGGCCTAGTAGCATGAGGGTTTCCTCGGTACTAGGTTCATATAATGCCGCATAAGAACAATAGCTGGAAACCATTAAAAGGATGTTTTCCACGTGCACAATATTGATTGTATAATTTTTTGAGCACTTAGCATCCACAATATACATAAATCATGGAAACATTTAAAGGTATCAGAAATACTGGATGCACGGCAATTGCTTTCATTAGGACCTTGACCCACGTTGAGTGAGAGACAGGACACCCTAAGCCATAGGCTAGTCATGGGGTCTAGGGGAAAGAGAAGTAAGGACAATGGTACATTCCTGTATACGATCAAATGGTACCTTGAGTGGATTTTGTGCAAAATGTTTGTATGTTGAGCGACGCACCAAGGGGCCAATCCCCAAGGTGTAGGAGAGTCGCAGAGGGGTGGCGGCACTCAGCCGTTGGAGGACCCCCTATGTTTGTGCTTCGTGCCATTAGGCAATGTGTAAGGGACTCCCTCTGAGGAGTAGTGGGTGAGAGAAGAGTGGACTGCAAATGATGTAATACAAACACAAGATGTCTAGGAAGGCAATGTATGTGCCATCAACGCTCCTGGCCGCGAGGCCGTGGGGTTGTTGAGCGCGTGAGATAGAGGTCCGGCTAGTGCACGAGCCGGCCCGTTCTAGGTTCCATCAGTGGTGCATTTTTCGGGAGCCGCTTAAAAGTGGCGGTCCTCGAATCCTGGTTGTCTAGGGACCAACTAGCAATTTATGCCAAAGGATACTGTGATTGATCCATTATTTATCGATAAGTATCGTCTAGTAGAAATCCAAAAGCAAGAGAGAGACGAAAGAGCTAGGCGACGTGCTGAAATTTTTAGGAGATATTCCCCTAAGCGTAGCGGGGCTGAACCCTTACGAGGGAGTGGATCTAGTGGTCTTTGTGCCACAAGTAGTAAGTTAGGAGAAGGTGGAAGCTTTAGTGCTCCCCTTCCTTCCATAAGCCAGTCTACATCAAGTGCGGAAGGTGCAACCCCACCGTCCCCTATTCCTAGTGCAAATCCAATTCTCGTCATGGCGCAGCCTATTGCAATTCCAGCAAGAACGACGGATTTGCCGGCTCTAGGTTACCCGTTACCCATTTTTAATGGGCTAGTTGAGGAAGATGCAAAACTCCACATCGGGGAGTTTCAAAAGCTGATGTTTAACTGTCGCATCCAAGAAGAAGGACATTTAATGATGGTCTTCAACATGACTCTCAAAGGAAGAGCTGAGATATGGTATCATGGTTTAGAAGCCGGAACCATATTGAATATTGATGCATTTTATGGAGCTTTTCGAAGGGAGTTTGCCCTTGAAAGGGGTGGGCAATATTGGTTGCATGTACTCAACGTGACCCGCCAAGAACCACATGAGGATATTCGTGCTTATGCAAAGAAAATAAAATAGGTTTTCCGTAAGTTGGACACCTCTATTCCTATCCCCGCAGCTGCCCAATTGCAATATTTCCTACATGGTTTGGACTTTAACATCCAATTGCAGTTGAGTAGTGTCCCCTTGGGGGATATAGATACTGCCATTACACGAGCACAAGAGGTGAAATCCCGACTACAAGCAGCTTATGCTTCTCTAGGCAATTCGAATATGGGTTTAGTATTGGGAAACAATATGGGGATGGCCAATGGCAGTAGTGGCCAAGGGATAGCGATGGCTAATCCTAATGGGAGAGGGAACCTGATGGAGAATGTGCCTTTATTACCAGCTCCCCCTAGCATGTTGATGCCTACGGGCAGTCAAATGGCTCCAAATGGTGGAGGCCAGGCGGTCAATTCTAATACCATGCCTGTGGCTCAACAACTAGTGCCTAATCGAATTGTTAGGCCGATGGAACGACATGGTAATGACCAAGGCTATGAGTTGAGCGCTTCCAATGTTCTTGGTGAGGTTAAGGACATGATGAAGCATTATACCGACATGATTACGGAGCAGTATCGACAAATAGCCATTGATGTCAACTTCCTTAAAAAACAGCAAAATTTGATAGGAAGTAGATACCTAGAGGAGGGTGCACCTTCGAGGTTTAGCTGCAAATGGTGTGGTGGGCAACACTATCCAAGAAATTGCCCAAATGTTAAGTGCGACATCTGTGGAAAATCCGGCCATTAGCAGCTACTTGCTGGAGTAAGATCAGTTCCCTCCAGCGAGGTAGTCGGCAACCGGGGCCTGTTAATCATCGTGTGCAAGGAAATGATTCCCAGCGAGAAGACATGCCTAAACAAATATTTCAACGACCAAAGACTACGGTGGAGGAGCTACCTAGGGGTAGTGGGGTTAGTTTGATTGAGGCTGTACGCGTTAATGATGCTGAAGCCTCTAATCAACGAGCTGTTCTTACAAGAGGTCAAAAGGGTAGAGAGGCCGACAAGGATAAGCCTTCGACGGAAACCCTAAACAAGGCGACAAAGCAACGCAAGTTCTAGATCCTGCCATGGAAGGGGGACCTTTGAAGCCCGTGGAAAGTAAAGCTGATAAGGAATCACCAAAGAAGAAGATGAAAGTTAAAAAAGAGGCAATAAAGCCGGTTCAGCGACCTAAAGAGCGGATGGTTTGGCGTGAAAAGCGAGCTCTATCAAACTATCATGAATTTGATTTGGCGAGCTCTCTTTGTGAAGTCAAGCCGGATGTGAATCTTTTGCAGCTGATTAAGCTTTCTCCAAGAGTACGCAAGGAATTTAGAAAGATCCTCCGTACCGGTTATATCGTAGAACCTTTGGGTATTGCACGAGTTGGTGATGACTGGTTCGAGCATGCTGAGAAGCATTGCCCAAGGGTTGCAACCTATGTCGATGGGATATTAGTGGATTATGCCATTGTCGACACGGGATCATCTGTTAACATTATGAGTTCTGAACTAATGGAAAGGTTGGGTCTTGCGATCCAGAAAGATACCTCCACAATTCTCAGAATGGCAGACGATAGTTTGAGGCAGCCGGAAGGCTGCATTACTAAGGTCCATGTCACTGTTGCAAATGTAGAATGCATGTTGGACTTTAGGGTGATTCATTTTGCAGGGCGTCCAAGTTACCAAGTATTACTTGGACGACCTTGGATCTTGCAAGCGGACTACCAAGTAGATATACCTGCCGGGGTCGACTAATATTCGGCAGAGGTGCCTAGCGTGTGGTGGTTGATGCTTATCCAGAGTCCCTGCAGAGTGAGAGAGCTCCTCTATCCTCTACAGAATTGGAGACATTAGAAGATTTATCTAACAGTGAGACATCATCGAGTGATGAGTCCAAAGAGGGATCCACCACAGAAGACATCTATCAGATCACTTTGAACAAGCCGATAGAGGCCCAAGATCGTATAAGAGATGCAGATGTTCTCGAACTAGACCTTGGTACGCCTGATGATTCGCGGCCAATCAAATTAGGTTCTATGCTCAGCACAGCAGAAAGGGAAGACTATGTGGCCTTGATTCAAGAATTCCGTGATATCTTTGCCTGGAGTTATGATGAGCTGAGAGGCATTCCTCCTAGTCTTGCTGTTCATACAATTCCGTTGAAAGAGGGCAGTCGTCTTGTACGACAGAAAGTAAGGCGTATGCCTTTCGAACTGAGGGACGGGCTGTTTGAAGAGTTACAGAAGCTTCGAAAAGCGGGTTTGATTTTTCCTGTGCAACACACGGAATGGTGTTCACCAGTTGTGATCAGAAAGAAGAAAAATAATCAAATTCGATTATGTGTAGACTTTAGGGAGCTGAATAAGCAGACAGTTAAGGACTACTACCCGTTGCCATTTATTGACCAGATTTTGGATCAATTAGCGGATAGGGAGATATATTCGTTTATGGATTGCTTTGCAGGATAGAACCAGATGGCAATTGCAGAAGAGGACAAGTTGAAAACAACTTTTATTACTGTATTTGGTACTTTTGCATACCATGTGATGGCCTTTGGTTTATGCAATGCGCCTGGTTCATGGCAACAAATAGCAGATAAGACATTCGGTGACATATCCCCTAAAGAGTTGAAGGTGTTTATTGATGACTTAGGGGCCGCCACCGTGAGAGGAAGGCAGTTGATCATTTTAAGAAAATGCTTTGAGCGCTGTAGGCAATTTTGCATCGCCCTAAACCCACGGAAGTGTGTTTTTGGAGTACCTTATGGGCTATTGCTGGGTCATGTGGTCAGTTCGGTAGGAATTGCGACATACCCCGAGAAGTCAAAGTTATAGTTGCCATGGGTCCACCACGCACTCCAAAAGAAGTTCATAGCTTTCTGTCTTCAGTTGGTTATTACCGTAGATTCATAAACGCCTTGGCAGAAAGAACATTGCCGCTTACAAATATATTGTCTTTTAGTTCTTTGTTCATATGGGGTGACCCTTGTAAGGTAGCATTCGAGGATGTGAAACAGGAGCTAGCAAGAGCTCCCGTTTTAAAAGCACCTAAAAGAGGTGAGGTGTTCTACATATTCTCAGCAACCACCATGTATAATATCAGCTACTATTTAGCCCAAATTTGGGAAGAGAAGTGGTATCATCCGATAGCCTTTGCTAGTCGAAAATTGGGCATTTCAGAGATCAATTATACCTACATGGAGAAGTTGTGTCTGCCGATGGTCTTTGGGACCAAAAAATTCAGGCATTATATTCTCTATGAGAAAGTCGTGCTTTATACGAAGGCGGAGGGGCTTCGACTATTGATGAATAAGCTACAGCCGCCTAATCGTCTAGTGAAGTGGTTAATCACTTTGCAGGAGTTTGATTATGAAATCAGGAGTAAGCCACCAAGGTTGCAAGGCATTGTGGAATGTCTTGTGGACTTTGGGGAGCCGAAAGAATTTGTGGCTGAAGATAGTGACATGAAGTTGTTATTTAAAATAGATACGGCATCTATTCCCTCCTGGTACGCTGCAATAACGCATTATTTATCGACGAGAGAGGTGGGATCCGAATTATCTAAAGCTAAGAGAAGGAAAATTAAGCAGTAAGCATTAAAGTTTGCCTTGATCGTAGGTACATTATATCGGCAAGGGGTTGATGACATTTATCGCCGCTGTGTGATGCCTAACGAGGTGCCATTCATTTTGGAAGAGTGCCATGATTCTGCTTGCGGTGGCCATTTTGTTGGACGGCTTACAACACAAAAGGCTTTAAGAGCAGGTTATTGGTGGCCTGCCATCTTCTAGGATGTGTTTGCATATGTTAAGAGATGCGATATTTGTCAACAACATGATAGTCAAGAGAATAGGAAAAGACCACTCACCCCTATTATGGCGATACTTCCATTTGAGAAGTGGGGAATAGACTTTGTGGGTCCTATTACTCTGTCGTCGACTGCGCAAAAGAGGTATATCATTGTAGCAACTGACTACTTCACAAAGTGGTCAGAAGCACATGCAACAAGGAAAGATGATGCTAAAGAAACTGCTAGTTTCCTTTTAGAGCAGATAATATGCCGTTTTGGTCCGCCGAAAGAATTAGTGTCGGACCGCGGAACCCATTTCCTGAATAAGGTGATCAAAAGCTTGACAGAGACTTGGCAAATCAAGCATAACAAGACAACCCCATATAACCCGCAAGCCAATGGGCAAGTTGAAAGCACCAACAAGCAGATTGTGGGCATCCTGTCCAAAATTGTGTCGGAAAAGAAACGGGATTGGGATAAAAAGTTATACGTGGCAGTGTGGGCCTACAATACGACCTTCAAACGAGCCACTGGCCATACCCCGTTCAAGTTAGTATATGGGGAGGAGTGTGTCTTGCCTTTAGAGATTGAGCTGCCGACTATTCGGTTTGCCATCAATCATTCTTTGAGTGATAAAGACGCACTTTTTGAGCGCTTGACGACACTGGCACATTTAGATGAGCTTAAGCTATAGAGCTTATTGCACCAAGAAGTGGCGAAGCGCCGAATGAAGCAGCTACACGACCTTAAAGCCAAGAAATACACCTTCAAGAAAGACAGCTTGTTCTGTATTATGACGCACGACGTGAATTATTTCCAGGCAAGCTAGAGCCCAAATGGGACGGGCCCTATAGGATCGTTAGAATAGGAAAGAATAAATCCACAGTCTTGTTAGCTGACCTTGAGGGGATAGAATTTAAAAATAAGGTTAATCTTAATAAGATTAAACCTTATTATTTCTGATTGCACTAATACTATGACTGCCTTGCAGGTCTAGGCGAGATCGATCAAACATTTGCAAGGAAATCGTGATAGAGGTTGATGGGTCGTCTGATCCCTTATTTAGAACACCCATATTTAGAATAGAGGTATCATCAGGGAAAGCTCATTTGGTGGAGCAAAGGATATAAGGTGACTGAGTAAGAAGGCGGGACATTTATTTGGGAGATCAAGGTCTTCTGCCATCACTGCCTACAAATTTTGACGAGCATCCCTATTGAATTCAATGATGATGGAGGGATGGAGCCTACAGTCCACCCGTTGAATATGCTGAATTTCGATTACCATAATTACGAGTAGAGTTCAGGATGGCGGGATATGTAAACCTTTATGGACGTACACCTTGTACTTTGATGGGGCATCTAGGGGTCCATGCAAAAAAGTAAGTGTAGGAGTTGTCATCCGAGACCCCCGACGACGCATTGTCATGAAGTTAGCTGCTTATCTCGGGGTGAATTTTACCAATAATATGGCAAAATACAAAGCCCTGATCATGGGTTTGAATATTGCAAAGAAGGGTGGTATCCACCAGTTGTTGGTGAAAGGGGACTCTCAGTTGGTTTTAAATCAACTCAATGGGACGTACATGGTACGAAACCCCATCCTTTGCATGTACCATCATACTGCCATAGCCCTACTAGACGAATTTGATAGAGTGTCTTTTCAGCTGATTCCACGAAACTGGAATCAGTTTGCTGATTCATTGGCTAATTTTGCGTATGAAGAAGACCTCTTCTTTAATTGTGGTCATTGTCCCAATATATCTATTGACGATGAGACAGGACCTGGTCGTTTGTGGGGTCTGTTTTCTGAACATGCCCTTTTTGGCAGACGATGGTTGATCTGGGTGATGCAGAGGGTAGGCGAGACTCATCTACCTTTATTATCTTGGACCCACAGACTGATTAGACAACATGTGATGAGAACACCTCTTGCGATATACGCAGGAGGGATGGGTCATAATTGAATGCACCTAGTTTAGGGCTACGAGCCTCTGTTCCCCTGGGAATGGTATGCTTTGATGTCTATCATAGTTGTTTCCAGGAGGATGTTATGTGAAGTATTGTCTGTTTTCATTAAGCCAAGAGGGCCATTTCCCTGTCTAGTGCAAGTGCGTTTAATCGGGTTTTTGTTTTAAGTGTTATGCTGGATAGGTTTTGTGATTCATGGAATTTGGTGGAGCTTGGAGGAGCCTTTGCTGCGATGGAAGCTTCTTGTGGCCAATCCAGGTGATACCTCTCCTTTACGAGTACCTTTCTTTCCTGTTATATGTGTATTTGTACTTGTTGAGGGGATATATTTTTGTTGGGGACCAGCAACCAAGGCATGAAGTCCCAGGTTTAGGCTAAGTATGTTTGAGGGAGGTCGGATTAGTCATTGCCTCCTGTAAAGACATTGTCAGGCATCAAAATACCTGTTTTAGAAGGAAGTCCTAGTAGCCCTGTTTTGCTAGCCTGCTAGGCAGCCATTCTAGGAGTTCTTGTTAGTAGTGAGGCAGTTAGAGAAGCCTGCCAGAAGATAATAATGATGATGCCAAGAAACCCTGAACATCCCAACAGATGAATATAAATACTAAGGTGTGTAAAAAGGGGTTCTAACCCCTATCAAAGAAAAGAAAAGGAATGAAAATGTAGAAGCAGTTGATCATCGCCTTGCGAAGGCCTGGTAGGTTCCTGGGGACGAGTTAGACCCGGGGCCGATACCTTGTCTTCCTGGGGGGGGCTTCTTGCTGGAAAAAATAAAATAACAAAACAAGGAAGGTTGGAGCGAAAATAAAAGTGAGCGTTAGAAAAGGAGTAAGTGTCGCCTTGCGAGGGCTTGGTAGGTTCTTGGGTGCCGAGACAGGTCCTGAGGCCGATGCCCTGTTCTCCTTGGGTCACTACGCTCAGCTCCCTCCTTTTTACATGCCCAAGTATGTTAATAAAATAAAAACCCTAAAAGAAGAAATGTACTGAAAGAAAATACTTCTTGATTACGCTATAGGATTCCTCGCCTTGTAGGCGCTCCTAGTTGTGTTGTCTTTAGTTGGTGGGTAGTTCAGACCACCACTTCGGGCAACCTCTTTGACAATTCTTTTTAGTTTGGCTGTGTTGGAGCAGTTGGTTAGTGACTCGCTTCGGATATGATGCTAGGCCTACTCCTTGTGGATGTCATGCCTTGGTTCTGTCAGGGGGTAGGGTGAGCGTTGTGCTGAGTTTTATCACATATTTGTTTTGTATCAGCTTGATGCTTCTTTGGTTGCTTATGTGCAAATCTATTGTGGGATTCGACTGGCTAAGTCGCCCTATCCCGTGGTCGCCAATGAGAGCGGAATTTTGGTGCCGAGAATTGCTTAAAAATAGCTAAAAATTGTGAATATCAAGGGAAAAATATTCAATGTCAAAGGCGGCGGCCTGATCTAGGACGATTTTAAGCGTCAAAGTGCTCTAAGGACGCCCGTGCAACACTTGCGGATTTTTAGTAATTTTTCCATGCTCCTGTGCCGGTCAATGGAGCTATCAATAAGTACAGGATGCCGAGACGAGCTCACAGAAATTTTCAGAACTGGATTCGAACACCGTATGCAAGAAAGGCCGGGAAAAGGGCCAAAAGGCCGGTCAAAATTGAGGAGGTGCCCAAAAGGAGAAGTGAAGGGTGCCTTTGGAAAGGGCCCCCCCCAAAAAAAAACGAAGTAGAGGGGGGGCGGCGTGCAGCAGCGCCGCGTGAAAAAATGGCGCCAACCCCCCCCCCCCCCCCCCCAACAAATGAAAGACATGGCTGTCAAGCAAGCCATAGAGCCAATCACAGCAGGCCACTGCATTGATTCTCCGCTTCACATCGTCCTCCTTCGCACAGACAATGGCAGCCTGTAGAGAGAGAGAGAAAATCAATCTTTCTCTCTCCTCCCTCTCTCTCCTCTAAGGGGGGATTCATGCGGGAAGAGAAAGGAAGAAGAAAGAATGGTGGAGGCTTCTCTGCATCGATCGGATCGCTCCACGGGCTGGAAATGGTGACGTGTGATTGCCATGAACATGAAGTGCTGCTGATTTTCAGATTTGCAGCCATGGACATGAAATCCGAAACATGCAAATAAGCGGTAATTCAATTTTTTCAAAGGAAATTTGAGATTTCATGGCTTTTGATTGATAAAATGTTATTCATATGGGCTAAAAATTGTTTATGTTGCTGTTTTCCATGATTATTTGTTGATCAAAATCAGAAAATCAGAAAAACACGCATCTTGTGGTCCAAAATAATACACTAAAATACGTAAAATATGGAAAACCAAGGGAAAATGATGTTTTTGAGCATAAAAATGGAAGAATAAATAGGAACACCAACTAAATTTTCATTTTTGTTGCAAGAAGGAACTAAGGGCCACAGCCCATAACCTATTTTGAATTTTTAGTAATTAAATAATACTAAAAATAAAGGAAAATACAAGAAAAATAGAGAAAAACCACTAAAAATAGGGAAAAAATGCATTTTGGGTGCGGAAAATTAATGAAAATTAAGAACAATGTTCGTGAATGTTTGTGGGGACTGAAGCATGAGGATTTGCCTCAGTTCAGTCCCACCTTCTTGTTTTAGTGTGTTTTTTTCCGCTTTTTACACATAAAATGATGGCAAAATGCCTTATAAATCTTTGCAACATTTGATCAATGGGAGGGTAGAGTGGTTAAAATGTGTCTAAATGCTGAGTGAACCGATGAAAAGCTTGCTGGTTTTTTTTCCATACCATATAGGTCGGTGAATAATTATAAAATAAGGGCCTAGTAGCACGAGGGTTTCCTCGGTGCTAGGTTCATGCAACGCCGCATAAGAACGATAGCTGAAAACCATTAAAATGATGTTTTTCACAAGTGCACAATATTGATTTTATAATTGTTTGAGCACTTAGCATCCACAATATGCATAAATCATGGAAACATTTAAAGGTATTAGAAATACTGGATGCACGGCAATTGCTTTCATTAGGACCTTGACCCACGTTGAGTGAGAGACAGGACACCCTAAGCCATAGGCTAGTCATGGGGTCTAGGGGAAAGAGAAGTAAGGACAATGGTACATTCCTGTATACGATCAAATGGTACCTTGAGTGGATTTTGTGCGAAATGTTTGTATGTTGAGTGACGCACCGAGGGGCCAATCCCCAAGGTGTAGGAGAGTCGCAGAGGGGTGGCGGCACTCAGCCGTTGGAGGACCCCCTGTGTCTGTGCTTCGTGCCATTAGGCAATGTGTAAGGGACTCCCTTTGAGGAGTAGTGGGTGAGAGAAGAGTGGACTACAAATGACGTAATACAAACGCAAGATGTCTAGGAAGGCAATGTATGTGCCATCAACGCTCCTGGCCGCGAGGCCGTGGGGTTGTTGAGCGCGTGAGATAGAGGTCCGGCTAGTGCACGAGCCAGTGTTGGCCCGTTCTAGGTTCCATCAAGTTTTGTGAAGCATATGAATGATGCTGTTTTAGTTTTTTGTATTTGTCTTTTTAAGAAAAGATGATTCTTATGGAATATCCAAAGTTATTTTTGGATTTAGGTTATGAAAAATGAACATTTTTCACACTGATAGGCTGATTGCATTCGTTGTTTATTTGCATGGTGGAGGCTAGGACAAGCCCCATGTATGAGAGGTCTCTTTGCAAGAAGAACATTATGCTAGGAGGTACAAGTATGCTAGGGCTCTCTAGCCATATATCCCTTAGGTTTGTTGAGGATCGGCCTAACCCCTATGAGCCTAGGATGAGCTTATTGTAAGGTCCTATTTACTTTTCTCTCTTTCTCTCCCTCTCTCATTTCCTCCCCCTCCCTCACCCTGACCCTCTCTTTCTCTCTTTCCCTATTAGGTTTAATGGTTTTTCTCTCTTTTTCTCTCTCCTCTCCCTTTCTCATTTCTTTTTCTCTCTCATCTCCCTCTCTCATTTTCCTTTCTCTCTTTCTCTTCCTCTCTCATTTCCTCTCCCTCTCTCACCCTCTATGCAAAACGGTCGCTCTCTCTCTCGCTCTCCCTCTTGAAAACTTTCACGAATGTATGAAATGAAACACGCTCAGGTTTCAGCCCGGTTTTTTTTCTCTGTGGGGCGTCACTATCAGCGTCGCATATGCGACACTAATAGCAATGCAAATAGCAATGCCGCTATTTTGCATCGCTAATCAACGTCGCTATGGCCTAGTTTCCTTGTAGTGATGCTCTACTTTCACTTGTAATTGCTATATCTAATCACTCTTAACTTCAAAAGGCATTGAAAGTACTCTTTGGGAGATTATTTGTGTCATCTTGGATTATCCTTGGCAGCCAAAAATAGGGTATTCATGGGCTGAAGCTCTATTTGTGATCCTCTTCTTTAATCTTGGTAAAACATGGGATGTTATTGGTTCTCGTGAGTGACCACAAGCTATACTCTTTGTAAGAAAGTTTCAAGGTCAACTTTTGGCATTGTTATGTGAAAATTTTGACCTCTTCTTCTCAGCCTAAAATAGGGTATTTCAAGGATGAAACCTGTAAACACAGATTCTTCTTCAGCTACAACCATTGCAAAAACAAATTAGACTTGTAATTCCCTCTATATAGTATCTTACTTCCTCTTCATTCAAGGGAGGTTTCAAAGAAGTCTTCTGGTGATTTCTTACCATGATTTGGAATTAATCTTGGCTGTCCATAACAGTCATTCCATAGGCTGAAGCTTTTATGCAGGTGCTTTATTCGTGTTATGTTTATCTAAGTCATGAATCTTATGATTTTTTAAATGAAAAACTAGCAACAGTGATGCTAGTTTCATAATCGTGAATCATTCAAAGGCTGATATCGGCAATCTTTATCTTGAATCTCTATCTTCATTGTACTAATCAGCTGAAAAGTGAAAGTGTCTTAAAGATCTTCTTCATGCCTAGGCTAAAATAGACAACTATATTCATAGGCAAGAAAGGGAAAGACTCTTCTTGTATCCAATTGAAGTTGTACTCCTATTTGCAAATCATCCATCTTTGTGATCATAAGTTTCAAGCTCTTAACCCATTTATTCAAACATCTTATGTATAAATTTTCCCAAGTTAAGCCAAAGTATATGGTGAACTGAAGGTTGTGAAGTTCCTCTTGAACCTATAAACATTCATTTGAATCCTATTTATCTCTTGAAGACACATCTCCATCTATCTTGTCCAGTTTTATTGCCAAACCCTTGTGGTGACCTTCAACCCTATGCGTTGCAACATTGGTGAATCGACGTGAAGGTCAGTTGTAAGGAAACTCCAAGATGGGGGTTTCTTCAATAGATACTCTACAACAGTTGGTGCGCATATTGTAGCAAACTCAGCAACAACAAATTCAAATGTTACAATAACAACAACAAATGCAAGACAAAGAGAAGATTGATTCCACAGCTATCAAGGCCCTACAAGAAGTTGGGCAAGAATTAAAACAATTTAATAGTCAAAATGTCTCTGTTTTCATTCGCTTGTATGTTGAGAAAATGCTCTTCTTTGGTGTACCACAACATACATGGAATTGCTATTTTGCCATATTAGTCAAGCACGGTTTTCAAGAGAGAATACATGGTCTTTTTCAGCAAGATGCGGATTGGGTTGCATTCAAAAAAGCCCTATGCGAAGAATTCTTTTTAGAAGACTCTAGCCTTATGATGACAAAGAAAAGTTTCACTGATTGGGTTGAGAAACCCATTAGCTGCAACAACTTTATACCATGAGTTTGAAAGTAATTTTGGACAACTTGATGTTGAAGACCAACAAAGTATGGAAGGTTAGAAGATTGAATTATTCCTTAAGGCTGTAGATCCCATCCTACAAGAGAAGCTTGTTGATCGCCTAGAGGATGTTAGCTCCGAAACATGAGTCAAAAGTGCATGGATATATGTTATTGATGCAGTTAACATGATTGCTTGAAGAGAGCACATGCGACTAAGCTTGGGCTCTACTTCAACTTCAACAACTCTATTGATGGAGCCTATTCTACCTCCAAAAACCCCTATCTCTTTGACTAATCAACCAACTCTTTCTTCTTTTGTTCCTTCTGTTCCACCTCTTAAAAATGATGTCATGGATGAACTCATTAAAAGCATGCGAGATCTTCATCTGAATCTTACTATAGAAATTAGTTCTAAAGTAGAGAAGCTAGATGTCAAAGTTGAAGAACGAGAACGATCATCAACTCAAAGACCCATGAGGGAAGGCTATAAGAGGCATTGTATTTGGTGTGACATCCAAAAAAATGACAAGAGGGAGTGTACTGCCTTCTTGAAGCACAAAAGCTTGTCTTTTGGAAAGACAGAAAAATTCATGCAATTGAAATTGGTCTTCCACTGGAGCCAATTTTTGGCAACGGTGGAATGAAGAAAAGATTAGAAGATTTAGCTGTAAAGAATGCCTACGCAGCAATTGATGCAGCTACCTATGGGGTGCAAATTGAGCCAAATAAATCTAATTTGAAAGCATGTAAAGCTAATGTGCAATCTAAAGTATGGATATAGGCATTAGATCAAATGGAAAGCGGCAAAGTAGCCAAAGATGATTCAGTCAGTGCATTCGAGGAATAACTAGTTGGGAAGAATCAGTAGATTCTTTTTCTGCTTTTGCACATTTGACTGAAGTCAATCATAAAGAAATCTTAGTTGAAGAAAAGAAAAGAGGAGAAGAAGAAGAACATGGCCATTCCCCTTTTGGCCCTCCGAAATGGGTAACTAGAGGAATGCCTAAACAACCAAAGCCTGCTGAAAGTACAACCCCAAATCAAGAGATGGAAGATGCGCCACAAACTAAGAAGGCTGAAGGAAAGAAGAAAAGCAAGCAGCCATGCTACAAATTGCAATCTGACATAGAAACTGCAATCGATCTCGAACAAGTCCTAGAAGAACAAATTCTGGGAAGTAAAATTGAGTTTACCTTAGCCGAAATTCTTGGATTTTCCAAATGTGAATTTCATGATGTAATTATTAATATAATCAAAAGAAAAAGACAATATGTTGGTGATGATATTGAAGAAGTAGTGCATGCCTTTTTGCAAGCTCTTTGAGTATTTGTGCAGGATGAAGAGAAGTTAAATGCACAAGGGATTTAGCTTGAAGCAGTTAAATAATTAATTGCAATAATTGAAGCTGAATATAAAAAAAGCATGGATGCATAAATTGAAGAAGTAAAGGCTAAAAATGTACTGGTCGGCTAGTCCAAACTAGTTGGGCAGCCTGCCTCTCAAAAAGAAGGTTGTCTATAGCACATGCATGATGAGGAAGAAGCTCAATTCATTCCAAGCAGTCACTACTCTCGTACGCATAGGGCAAGAGCAACAACAGAAACAATCGTCAAAATTGGAGAAAAAGAAACACAATGTATTGCACTCTTAGACCACGGTTCTGAGATAAATGTCATGGCTAGGAGTCTCTATGAAAGCGGTGGATGGCCCATACATGTTGATCAAGGCTGGCAAATGAGAGCCGCAAACAATTCTTCTGGAGAGTTATATGTTGCATGTCCTAATGTGCAGGTCACTTTTGGAGACAGAAAAGACAATGTTCACTTTTTTGTTCAAGAATCTTGTAATTACCCTATCATTCTTGTGCAATCTTACATTTTTAAAGCCCACTTGGAAAAAAAAGCTCTTGATGATGGTTCTTCCTATGCTCAAATCCGAAGCAAGGATAATGAACGAGTTGTCCAATTTCTTACTATGTGTGTTAATCATCATCGAAATAGAGATCGATTGCGAGATTATCGTGTGCCTCTTAATGCCCAAGAATTCAAGGGTTTTCGGGCTGCACTATTGTAAAAGGAGGCTATGGTAGTGCTTCATGTAAAAAGATTGTGCCTCCTCATGCTATAGAAGCTGTGTCTCTATTAAATGTACATGTATGTATAGCCAGCAGTATGGGCTGTTATAAGTCTCTTCCAACCATGGCTAAAGTTGAAAGAAAATATTTATGTCATGTAAAAATGGAGCTAAAAACTTATGACATGATGGCTGAAAATGAAGATATTTCAAGCATATTTTTTGGGTTGATTACTACTGACACATTAGCTAAAATATATGCAGTTGTTCATGCAGAGAATGAGGCTAAAAATCAATCCATAAAGATATGTACATTGGATTTTTATCAAATAATTTAAGAATTTGCTGAACAAGAAGATATTGGTTTTCTCAACAAGGCTAAAGCGCAAGTGGAGACAAAATACAAGATGGTGGATAAGAAAGTCAGTCCCATTGCGTCTCCTGAAAGTGAAGGGCTGAGTGATAGGACATCAAATCAGCCAAGTCTTCGTGATCCTACCAACATTGGTCACAAGTTTACATTGGAAAGTATGAAAGAGCTCAAAATCGGTGATAATTCTTTTCTTTTATCGGTTGAAAAACGCTCTTTTATGCAAATGCTAATGAAACATGGTAAAGATTTTGCATTTTAGCCAAGTGAAATAGGTTGTGTGGATCCAAATATTGTGGCTTCTATGGTCATTTTTATGATTCCACATATGCCTTGGAACCTAAAGCCTATTCCTAACTTAAGGGTGCATTTGCCCAAATTACTGGAACTTCTAAATAAAAAGATCATAATGAAGATTTTAGAATCTTCTTTAGCACCTTACTCAAATTGATGGTTTACTATGCCCAAGAAAAATGGATCTTTACAATTCATTCAAGATCTATAGCCTGTTAATTGAGTCACAATCTAAAATGTTGGTTCAGGTCCAATTGTTGGCGATTTTGCTCAAGCTTTTGCAAGTAGAGAAATTTATTCCATGGGCTATCTATATTCAGGATATGACCAATTTCATCTTTCATTAGAGAGCCGAGATATTACCACAATGAAGACACCTCTTGGATTGGTTTGCATGTGTACTCTACCACAAGGTGCAACAAATTCCGTGGCCCATATGATGAACACCATGCACAAAGTCTTAAGGGACTTTATTCCACAGCTTACTCTTCATTTTCTTAATGATGTACCTATCAAGGGATGTGAATTCTATGAAAGGAATGAGGAGCTTGACAAACATGGCTGCAGGACATTTGTAGTTAACCATATTCATGATTGTGGACAGGATTTTGACAAGGCTAGAAGAGGTTCATCTTACCCTTTCTGGAGTTAAATTGATTTTTGGAGTTGAAGAAGTCCTACTGGTCGGACATTTGTGTGGCCCCTACGGACGTAAACCTTCACCAATCAAGATAGATGCCATTAGTAGAGTGCAAGAAAAATGCACAAATATTTGAGAGGTGAGAATATTTGTTGGCGCATGTGTATTCTATCACATATGGATACCACATTTTGCTCATGTAGCCAAAAATCTTTATCAATTATTAAGAAAAGGCCAAAGATTCTTTTGGGTAAAGAGCATACTCTCACTATATGCAAATTAAAGAAGCTGTTAATTTCAACCCCCACTCTCAAAAGGACTGATTATTCAAATGGAAAACCCATCATCCTTACTGTGGATACAAGTCCCATTGGGATAGGATGGGCTGTTGGCCAAGAAGATCTTGAAGGCAACACATATGCAATTCTTTTTGGAGCAAAGGTTCTCAATGAACATCAAAGAAGGTATGCACAAGTAAAAAGGGAATTGTGGGGAGCTATAACAACATTACAGTGTGATCGTGAATACTTCATAGGTGCTCCCGTAGTGGTAGAATTTGATTGTCTTCCACTCTTAGGCATGATTGCCAACTGCTCTACACCCAACATTGCTATGCTAAGATGGATTACATATATTAAATCTCTCAAGACCAAATTAAAGCATATTGTAAGAAAGGAGAATCCAACTTGCTGACTTGCTATCACGTGCAAGATATGACAATGAAGAGGAGCTGATGGAAGAAGATGAAGTTGAAGAGTCTATACTTACTTAATTTCATTCCATGACTGCTGATAATACCTTTTCAACTGCTACATATGTAGAACCAAAGATGAAAATAGCAAGTGTAGCTGATCTTTTTAATGGTACAGCGTTAAGTACATCAAGAACAGAAAAAGGTACTGCTGTAAATCAGAAAACAATAGTAAAGATTAAAGATTTGCCTATGGAAGAAGGGTGATCAGCTAGAAGTCAGCATGCTCATTGCATTACTCGAGTTCTAGCTCATTTCCTTGAAGAAGATTATGAAGAAGATTGGCTGAAGGCCAATATTTGAGCACAATGAAGAAAAAGGAGACTTGGACTGATGAGGAGTTCAACCATGTTAATGAAAGATTATGGTTTTTTTCTTAGATATGGACATCTATGGAAGCACACAAAGAAGAAAAAAAGAGTGTTGTCCCTGTTTTAGGTAACAAAAGATTGCAACAATAGGTAATGAAGGAATTTCATGCAAGTTTGTGGGCTGGCCATAGAGGCATATGGGAAACCTTTATTAAAGTCAAAGAAAAATATTGGTGGTAGAACATGTATCGAGACATAGAGCATTTTGTTGAAGCTTGTTATGTGTGTCAGATGTACTCTATGGTTAAGCATCGAGATGTTACAACCAACTTATCCCTTATCTATACATTATAGATGGGTTATTGATCTTGTAACCATGCCTATAAGGATATAGAATATGTGGTATTTAGTGCTTGCAAGAGAGGATCTAACCAATCAAGTTGAAGGAAAAGCTTTAGTAATCAAGACCACTCAAGTTGTTTGTCTCTTTTTGCTTGAAGAAGTGTTTTGCAGATATGGCTGTGTCGGCAAAGTAACCGCAGAGAGAGGAGAGGTGAATGTTGATGAGGCATGCAACTTATTTGCTCAATTGGGTATAAAGTTGGCTTTGACATTAGCCTACAATCCTGAAGGCAATGGGAAAAGTGAGAGAGGGCATCAGTCTATTCTCAAAGCTCTAGCAAAGTCTTGTAGAGGGAAGATGAAAGAATGGCTTGAAATGCTGCCTTTCGCATTATGGGCTAATCGAAATACTCATAGTATTGTAACCGGCTATATGCTAGTTGAACTAATGGGCAACCAATTATGCCAATTGAAGAATCTATTCTCACATGGAGTCTTCTACCTTGGGAGGAAGATATTAATAGAGAAGAGTTGCTAACTTTGTGCATATGGCAGCTAGAAAGACGGCCTGAAGATGTTTGAGCAGCTATTGAGAAGCTAAAAACAGCAAGACTAAAGAACAAAAGAAGATTTGATACGCAACATGGACTTCAGCCAAGAGCTATCCAAGAAAATTAATGGTGCTTGTCTATGAAAACAATCTAGACAATCAATACAATGCTTCTAGGAAAATGGTAAAGCGATGGTTTGACCCATATGTGGTGAAGGTAGTGCATGACAATGCTACCTACTCATTGGTTGAATTAGATGGAACAAGTATGAAAGTGCCAATAGCTAGAAAGTAGATCAAGCTCTTTAAACGAAGAGAAGCATCTACCTATGAACTACAAGACTTAGAAGCACGTTATGGACTTGAAGACACGGAAGAGGAAGAAGACTTCGAAGATGAAGATGAGGACATGACATGAGAAGAATCTCCTAAAGCTAAAAATTCATGAAGTGGCACATGTCGGAGGATGTGTAGGTTAGAAGGGGGTGAATGTCATGGGATTCCTTGCCCAGGGTTTTAAAAAAAAGCTTTTATCCTTTACATGTATCACTTAGTCACTTGTATCCTAGATATGCTACATAAAGACTTGCCTAGTGTAATAAATCTTAAACACCTAATTCCACTAGAATATGATATGGTGTAATAAAGATGGGGCTCTTTGCCTTAAAACATGATATAATAATCATGGGTCAGATGATTGGATTTTGTTTACCTACTCTTATCCTTTCTTGCATTGCATACATAAAGTTGCTACAAGTTCTGTAAGTCATGGAACATTAAACATGAGAAATATGGTCATGAGTACATGACTTGGTAGGTCCCCTTGGGTAGTCTATGATGTTGTTGTATACTTATGATATTCAAGAGTTACAAGTGTATTGACAAGAAAAGTCACAAAGAAGATGGAGTTGTCTAAGTTGGCTAAGTGTGGGATATTGTGTTTACCATAGCCTTGCTTATGTGGCCTAGTTGTGATTCATTTGAAATACATGAACCTTCAACTTTTTGCACCACATTTTATGGGCTTCCTTAGGCTGTGAATAGGACACATCCTAGATAAGGGAGAAAGAAGCTCATACACTACCACACAAAGGAGATGAAGCCATGCAACCACAAGCAACATAAGAAGACTCTACTTGACATGTAAGTACCTCTCTTTCCATGCATTGACGAAAATGGAAGGCCACTCTTGGCTGTGAGAAATAGGGCAAATGTGTATAAAGACAAGTGTAGTAACCCATTCATGAGGGGGATTCATGCTCATTGAAGAAGAAAGAAGGAAGCTAGATGAATTAAAGGCATGAAAAGAGTGGAATGCAAAAGACAAAAATGTGGTGTACTGGCTATCTGCAGTCATTGATAATACAATGTTGGGACATATCAAGAATGCAGAAACTTCACATGCAACTTGGAAAATTTTTGAGAACATGTTTTCAGTAAATACAAAGGCACAAAAGATTCAACTCAAGCAAGAGTTGAATACCTTGAAGAAAGGGAACATGTCTATCAATGAGTATGTTTTAAAGGTGAGGAGCATTGTAGATGCTTTAGGAGCGATTGATGCAATTCTTGATGATGATGATTTGGTTTCATCCACTTTGAGTAGCCTTAATAATGAGAAGGCATGGAAATCATTTGTTACTTCAATATATGTGCGGAAGCCATTTTCAGATTTTGATGAGCTGGTCTCTCTCATGATTATCGAAGAGATCAATATGCAAGGTGACTCGTCTAAAAGAAATGGTAAACATATCTAGGAATTTTACTCAAGTTCAGGAAGGAAATGTGGTAGATCCTCTTCGAGAGGCTGTGGTATGGGACGTGCTGGCGATAACCAGTAAAATAGATTCAATCAGTAATTTGGTGAAATTCAGGTTTCAAGAGGTTGGGGAAACTTTAGAGGAAGGGGGAGCTCTAGAGGAAGAGGTGGATGGTAGAATAGAGGTTTTGGAACATCTACTACTGTTTGCTATTATTGTGGCAAGACAAGTCATATTGTAGCCCATTCTTGTGCTAAGAAGGATGATATTTGTAGTGGTAAATTGTAGCAAGGAAACTATGCATCATTTCATGATAGAATGAAGACAAAAATGAGTGTTTGTTTGTTATGCAGCATATGATGAATGCAGTCACAAGAAAGGGGACACATGATGATGTATGGTATGTCAATTCAGGTGCATCTAATCATATGACCAGTCATGTTGAATGGTTTTGAGGGATGTAGGACTTACAAAATCCACATTATGTGTACACGGGTGATGATTCATGCCACCCAATTTCACACATTTGAAAGGTTTCCTTGTCCTTGTATGATGGACAAACAAAGAGTCTGACAGATGTATTATATGTGCCATCAACCACAAAGAATCTAGTGTCTATTGGCCAAATGGTAGAGCAAGGATTGTAGGTTGGATTCAAAGCAAAGGGTTGTTTTGTAGAAGACTTTAATGATAAGTGCAGGTTGGTTGCAAAAGGGAGTGGAGTTGGCTATATGTTCACTTTAGAAGCTGAAATTCTTGCAATGGATGCTATTATGTATGCTAAAGGAAAAGGAGTGGTTGTAGACATTGAAATATGGCATAAATGTATTGGACATGCAAATGTGCAAAGGCTGAAATTAATGCAATCCCAGAGGATTGGTTTGCCCTCTTTTAGAGTTACAGAATTTCATAAAATCTATGAAGCATGCCAGTTTGGTAAGCAAGCGAGACAACCCTTCTCGCATGACAAAGGAAGTGAGCAGAAATATACTTGATGTAGTGCATACAGATGTTTGGGGTTCTATATAGAATGTATCTCTTGGTGGCAGCAAATACGTTGTCACATTTATTGATGATTGTTCAAGAAAGCTATGGGTATATTTTATGAAGGAAAAGAGTGATGTATTTGAGCACTTCAAATCTTTCAAGGCAGCTGTTGAAATAGAAACAAGCTTGAAAGTGAAGTGCTTGAGATCAAATGGAGAGGGAGAGTATCTCTCTAATGCGTTTAGTGACTTCTTGAAGACTCATGGGATAAAAAGGTAATTTACTTACAGGTATACCCCACAACAAATGGGATTGCAAAAAGAAAAAATAGGCATATTGCAAAAGTTGCACGGACATTAATGGCTGAAAAGAATATGCCAAAACATTTTTGGTCTGAAGCTATCCATACTGCTGTCTATATTATGAACAGAACCCCCATAGTTGCAATTCATGGGATGACTCCTAAAGAATGCTTTATTGGCAAGAAGCCTGACATATCATACTTGAAGGTATTTGGATGCATTGCATATGTTCATGTGCTAGATGAGCTACAAAAGTAGCTTGATCCAAAGGCTAAAAAATGTATTTTTATTGGATACTCTTTAGAGTAGAAAGGGCATCATTGTTATAACCCTATTATAGGTGAGTTCAAAGTGAGCATGGATATTATTTTTTATGAGATAAACAATTGATAAGCATCTGCTAGTGATGTATTAGATTATGATAATGATCATGATAGCTATGTGCAGAAAGAAAAGCAAGAATCACGGAGTCTTAGTGGGCCAAAAAACATCATCTGGTACTACACCTATAGTGAGCCCTTGGTCTAGGAGACTAAGCAGTAGCCGTGACCACATCTTCAGGTGTATCTATAAGTGTTGCATGCAAACACAAAGGAAAGAATAAAGTGCTAGATGATAATGATGCACCTACTAGTCACTTGGGATTTGGTGGAGATTCTAGTGGTTCAGAGAGTTTGGATGATGAGCTTGGTATTCCTTCAGTCACAATACTAGGTGTACAGAGAGCTCAAAGTAATGTAAAGGCTCCATTGAGTGATCCAGTGGTACGTAGATCTAGCAGGTTCAAATACCCTGTTAAAAGATTTGGCTTTGAAGGTTATGTAGCTCACCATTATGCTTATATGGTGAAACTAGTTTAGGATGTTGAGCCCATTTGTTTTGAGGATGATGTTGGTCATGCTCATTGGGATGCAATAATGGATGAGGAGATGGCTGCACTAGAAGCCAACAAGACTTGGGATTTAGTACCTTTTCCTAAGGGTAAGAAAGCTATTGGATGTAAGTGGGTTTACAAAGCCAAGCATAATGCAGATGGTTCAGTTAGCAGCTATAAGGCTAGGCTGGTTACAAAGGCTATGCTCAAACATATGGCATATATTATAAAGAGACATTCAGTCCAGTTGCTAGGATGGCAACTGTTCGATGTGTATTTGCCTTGGTAGTAGAGCCAAAGGTTGGAGTTTGTAGAAAATGGATGTTAAGAATGCCTTCTTGCATGGTGAATTGCAAGAAGAAGTGTATATGGAGTAGCCAGCAGGTTATGAGGATTTAGAGCATCCCACATATGTGTGCAGGTTAAAGAAGGCGCTCTATGGGCTGAAGCAAGCACCTAGAGCATGGTCTCACAAGATTTGAGAGTATCTTGTCAATATTGGATTTTGTATTTCTGATGTTGATCACTCATTTTATGTGAGAATGGCAGATATAGGTTTGGTCATCATAATCATTTATGTGGATGACTTGATTATTACAAGTAACATTGACAATGGGATTGTTGAAGTTAAGGACTTCTTGAAGAAGAAATTTAAGATGAAGGATTTGGGTGAGCTGAGATACTTTCTTGGTATTGAGGTGATCAAATATGACGATGGTATATGGCTATCCCAAAGGCAGTATGGCTTGGATATGTTATCCAAGTATGGTATGACAGCATGTAACCCTCTTTCAGTACCATTGGAGTAAAATGTGAAGTTGAGTGCCAACGTTGGGGTTGAGGAGGATAGTAGGGAGTTTGATTTACATGACTATCATAAGGCCAGACTTGAGCTATATTGTTGGCCTTGTCAGTTAATTTAAGTAGATGCCTAAAAAGCCTCATTTTGATGCAGTTAGACATATATTGAGATATGTGAAGTCCACTTTACATTATGGACTTTTTTATGAGGGAGGTAAGGATGTACAAGTCTTTAGATACACAGATGCACATTGGGCTAGTAGCATGTTAGACAAAAGATCTACTAGTGGATTCATGTTTTCCCTTGGTAGTGTAGCAATTACATGGAATAGCAAAAAGCAACCTAGATTGCTTTATCAAGTACGGAGGCTGAGTATAGAGGTGCTCCTATGGAAGCATGTGAGGTGGTATGGCTACAAAAGTTATTAGGTGATTTGGATGTGCAGGGAGATGGTCTAGTTATCATTCATTATGACAACATGAGTAGCATACAGTTAGCTAGGAATCTAGAGTTCCATGCTAGGACAAAACACATTGAGGTGCACTATCACTTTGTGAGATATTGATTTGGTATATGTCAGCACACAAGATCAAATAGATGGCATTTTCACAAAGGAATTGGGTACAGAGAAGCTTTGGAAGTTCTGAAGCTTACTTGGAGTTGCAGAGATAGAGTTTAGATTGAGGGGAAGTGTTGAGATGGCAAGCTCAACACGTGCGGACATTGATGATGAACCACCTGGCTAGATGAGACTACACATCTACACTTAGCACATTGGTGGTCATTATGATACTCACATGGCCACTGACTTATTACTTATTATATTTAGTTTGTTACACCTACCTACAACTAGCAAAGATATAGTGCTAATCGGTTGGTGTAGTCTATTATGCACTATTTAACTTAGTAGGCCACTTCCTTTTAGGTTGTATCTTATCTATACTTTGTGTACATTGTATAGTGTGTAGAAGAAGAAGAAGAAATCAATAAGAAAACTTTTTATTCTCCATCCCTCTTCTTGTGTTCTTGAGTGAGCTTCCTCTTGTGTATACAATGTGTGTTTGGCGTAGTAGCTCAAGCAAGTCCCCCCACCACACGATTCTTGACCTTGGTAGTACACACAATTTTGTGAATAAGTCTATTGTGGATAAATTGAATTTTCTTTGCACTAATTTATAGCAAGCCATAAGAGTTCAAGTAGTCAATGGTAAAGAAAAAATCAACACTCAAATATGTCCACTAGTTTCTTTACAGCTGGCTGAAAATTATGAAGCAAAAGTAAACCTAATAACTTTGGAAATGGAGCCCATAGATATTGTACTTGGGTGTGATTAGTTGATGACATTGGGTAAAATTACTATGGATTTCTCAAAATTGTATATGGATTTTATCTTTTATGGATAGCTCATCCATTTACAAGGAATCTCTAGTAAATCAAATTTTCAGCTTATCACCATTCAACAACTTAAAGAGCACAAGACGCACTCATAGATTTTTGTTTTGCACCTAAATAAAGAGGCTGAAGATTAATCCAAAAATTCAATAAATTGTCCAACTCTAAAAGTTGTTCTAGGAGTATAGGGATTTGTTTGAAGTATTTACTTCATTGCCTCCTAAGAGAGCACTAGATCACCCAATTGATTTGGAGTCCAACTCAAAGCCAATTAATAAGCCACCTTACTGTAGATTGTCCAAGTGTGAGTGTAAAGAAGTAGCCAAGTAAATCAAGGAGCTTCTTGAAATGGGATTCATTGAACCTATTTATTCACCTTATGCATCTTCGGTCTTGTTAGTGAAGAAGAAAGATTGATCTTTCTTCATAATGTGTATAGGGACCTAAACAAGATCATAGTGAAGAACAATTATCCAATACCCAGAATTGATGATTTGCTTGACGATCTCAAGGGGGATAGATCTTTACAAAGATTGACTTGAGGTCACTGTATCATCAAATCCATATGCAAAAGGGTGATGAAATAAATACTAGATTTAGGACTGATCAAGGGCTATACCATTTTCTAGTAATGCCATTCACTAATGCTCTAGCTACCTTCTAGAGTCTGATGAACAAGATTTTGTAGCCTTTCCTCTTTTAGTTTTTCCAAGTCCTCTTTGATAACATTTTGACTTACAGCAAGACTCTTTAGGACCATTTATCAAATATGAGGAAGGTTTTTGATATTTTGAGGCATCACAGACTCTTTGCTGAGGAGAATAAATGCTCCTTCATACAGACTGAGGTGGAGTACTTGGGACATATTGTTAATGAAAAAGTATCCAACCCCGACCCCAAGAAGGTGTAGTGTGTCAAAGATTGGCCAATACCTACTACCATTACTTCACTTAGAGTGTTTCTTGGTCTATCCAAATTTTATCACCAATTCACTAAGCATTACATAACTATTGCAGCTCCTTTGACTAACAAGTTGAAGAGGGAAGCTTTCTTTTGGGATGCACTTGTAGATAGTAGCTTCAACCAGTTAAAGGAACTTCTTACTTTTGCTCCTATTTTAGTATGCCTAGATTTTTCGTAGGAGTTTACTATACAATGTGATGCTATTAGCTGAGGCATAGGGACTATTTTGTTATAGGAGCATGGAGTGACTGCCTTTGAAAGTTGCAAGCTTAAAAATAAGGAAATAGCTATGAATGTCTATGACCAAGAGATGTTGGCTATCTTACATGCGATAAAGGAATGACATCATTATTTGTATGGTAGCTAGCAGTTTAGAGTTCAATGTGATCACAAGGTTCAAAATTATTTCCTCACTCGGTCCAATCTTACTCTTAAGAAGCGTAGGTGGGTAGCTATACTGCAAATTATTATTTTTGACATCACTCATACGAGGGGCAAAGACAATGTAGTAGCTGATTCTCTCTCGTATGTGGGCATGTAAAGTTTTAGCTATGACTAAGCTACATAGTGACTAGATTGAAGTTTTATAAAAACCCTATCTTTTGGATGAAGAGCTCAGTCATGTTTTTTAGAAATTATAGCAAGGTCTCATGGAGAATAACTCCCATTATTAACTTAAAAATGACTTAATCTAGTTAAATGGCAAGATTGCTATTCCCTCTACTTCTTCTTTTCCACAAAAAATTATGGAAGAGTTGCATTTGTCGCCTTTAGCTGGACGCCTTGGAGTTTTTAAAACCTATGATAAGATCAATAAAATATTTTATTGGAAAAGATTGTGGGAAGATATCAAAGATTTTATCATGAACTGCATGCCTTGTCAATAGAATAAGGACAACATCCATAAGCTAGGTAGTTTGTTGCAGCCACCATTACCTATTCGTATAGGCAAATGGGCACACATTACCATGGACTTAATTATTGGCTTGCCTACTACCAAAAAGGGATGGAATAGTATATATGTGGTGGTGGATAGACTCATTAAGGCAAACCATTTCATTTCAACCAAGACCCAGTTTACTGCTTCATAATAAGTGGCTAGTCAGTTTATGGAGCAGATTTTTTGATTACATGGATTACCATAGTTAATTGTTCATGATAGAGATTCAAAGTTCATGAGTAACTCTTGGCAGGCAGTATTCACATCCATGGACACTAAGTTATCTCCTTCTATAGCCTATCATCTGCAAACTAATGGACAAATAGGAAGGGTAAATAAGTGGTTGGAGACTTATCTTTGCCACTTCTATCATGGTGTGCAAACTTCATGGAATTCTTGGTTGCACTTGATTGAGTTTGCCTACAATGATCCACTCATGCTAGCATTGGAGTTTCACCCTTTGAGGCTATGTATGTTTATAAGGTGCCCTTATCCACAATCATTTTCAATGAGAAAATCAATCCTCATGGGAAAGAAAAATTGGAAATAATGCAAACTCTTCTTTAGCAGTGTAAGACGAGTCTTAAGAAAACCCAAGATCAGATGAAGATATATGTAGATGAGAAGAGGCGGCCCTAAGAGTTCCAAGAAGGAGAATTAGTTTTATTGAGGATGTCCAAGTCTTGTTATTCTACCTTGAAGGATGGATCTAGTAATAAGCTTGCTCACATGTTTTATGGACCCTACAAGATCTTGAAGCGCATTAGAGACTTAGCATATAGATTTGAACTACCCTCTTCCCTTGAGATTCATAATGTATTCCATATTAGTCAGCTCAAGCATTTCTATGGTTCTCCTATTGATATACAATTGATGAACTACTACATATCGATGAAGAAGGTCTTATTCAATACATCCCTGAGGTTGTCATAGGTCAACATGAGAAGAAGCTTTGCTCTTGCTCTATCATTGAATATTTGATTAAATGGAGAGGTTTGTCACTTGAAGAATTTTTTTGGAGGCTTTATTCTATACTAGAAACCACATATTTAGGAATTTGGAAACTTTCATAAAGTTTGAGAATTTCTAATGTGATTAATATTTGGACACATGGTCAAATCATATCCCCTTACTTGAAGGTGAAATTTTCCATAGATACTATATAAGCCATCTCCCCAAGTCCCACTCTCAAATATGGGGTTAAGATTTAGCCACTTAGTCAAATCTTTATTCCTTATTTGAAAGTAGAACTTGGTAAATTCCCAAATTCTCTACTATGGTATTTAGATGAGTTCCTTTACCTATAAAACACATTGGTGGGCTGATGCATAATAACTATGGAGCTAGTTATGGTGCAGATACGGTCCTGACAGTAGATTGTTTTAGAATAATTTTTATTCTACCTAATTTTTAGAATTATGCCACCTACAGATTTGGTTTAGTAGGGTCTATTCTTACACCAAGTTGTCTTCTTCATTTTGAGTTCGTTTCTTGAAAACTTTAAGACTCCGAATACTTGTGAAGAACTCTTGATCATGTATATAGCTGAGGCTTACTTTCATTCCTTCATTTTAGTCCATATGTCTTCAATCTTTCAATCATTTCCCTACTTGTATAGCTAAAAATAGAGTAGTACTCTATTTCATCTATCCTTTCCAACTTTTGTAAGTTTGTTTTTTAGGGGAAAAACCTTTGGGATAGGATGGATTATAAGAAGCTGGGAAGAAGAGATGCTTAGTGTAGAAATAATAGTAATAGCATGTCACATTAACATAGGTATAAAGAGAGAGACATGTAATTTTTCACATCTTTTTAAATATTAATACATTATTGTCTCTTCCCTCATCACCTTGTTCACAACTTCTATGGCTTCTCTTTCTCTTTCTCTTTATGTCTTTCTCTCTCCTTTTCCAGCCGTTGTCTCTCATTATCACTCTCTTTCTCACTTCTGCACTCCATCTTCTCTCTCTTATGTAGTCTTCTCTCTCTTCTCTCTCTCTAGTCCTCTTCTTGACAATTTCTTCTCAAATATTTCCTCCTCCTTTTGCCACATGTTGTAGTACTTCCATAATTTTTCCACCTTTGGAGTTGTTTTTGCATTAGTTTGGTTAGCTTTATGTACTCATGCTTTTTCATAGGAGGCACTAGAATATTCATCCCTATAGAATTTGAGGCCATCAATTGCAAGTTGTGCTTTTCATTTCCTATTTGGAGTATAGACCTTATCTTATATTTCTATCATTCCTTCCAGATTGATTTGATTGTGTGAGGATAATGTATTTCCTTTATCTTACATTGCTTAAGATTATGGTATGTATTGGGGTATTATTTCATTAAGGGATTCCTCCAAAATTGATTGTCTTATTTTGTAATTCAGGAGGATTGCCTAGTCTTTAGTTCTACTATAAGCTTTTCTGGCATTTAATTGATGTTGGGAATGCCAAGTTATTGCATTTTTTCACAATACATACAACAAAAGCTTTTCTACTATTTGATGGATGTTGGGATGCCCAAGCCAGTATAGCATCTCTCCATAATGAATACATCCTATGAAACTTTGGGAATTTTAAATTGATTAGTCTCTTCATCATCCCAATGCTTCTCCATAATAAATAGATCACATGCAACTTTGGGAAATTTAAATGAAATTTCTACAATGCATGTCCAGCTATTGTAAATATGTTTTGGAGGGTCTTCAATATGCAAAGAAATAGATGTAGGTGGGGACGATACTGTGCTTCAAAACTAAAATCCTTGAGGGTATCCCTTGTTGATGCCCACTCTACCTTTCTAGATTATTATTTACTTTATCCATGACCCACTACCACATTTTTTTAAAAGGGTGATAGCAAGCTCCATAGGGATCTTGAGGAGCTAAAATGTTTTACCTTCTATGATTTGGTAGTCTTGTTGCCAGAATTCACCATAGCTTTGCACAAAATTGAAGAAACTTTCATCAAACAACTAATTACCAAGGGTAGAGTTTAGAGAGGAGTGCACAAGAGAGCAATTGGGTACAATTTTCCGCCCATGCATAGGTGAGTACACCCCCCATATATATATTTATTTAATTTTATTATTTTGGTGCTCAAAATACAAAAGATATCCCAAAAATAGACCCACACATCTCGCTTCCTTGCATGGCTCATCTTTTTGGTTCTTTTCTCCAAAGTGAACTATATTTCCAAAAAATAATATCTAAAATATCAATCCTAATCTAATCAAGATATATATCAATAAAATAATAATTTTAAATGGCATAAATTATGTTGTAAATAAGCACTAGCACTTACTCAAGCTCCTAATAAATAAATATTCTTTGCACACCATAAGTGTTCTTCGAAGAATAATATCTACATTTAATAATCAGTTGTACCAAGCACATACCACATTAGTCCCTACCATTTAACTATTCAGCATGAGCAACCAATGTTATAGGTATGCCTACACACCACAAGTTACAACCATATAGTAATTAAATTATTTTGAAAATCCAAATAAATTAAATCATCTTATTTTCTTGTAATTTTGATAAGAATTCATTGTCTAAAAGCCAATTTGGAGGCTCTTTTAATAGTAATTACATTTCTATTTTCATGTGATTGACTTTAGAATAAAAAGCTAGGTAAAAATATTAAGGAATATCTAAAAGGACTAGAGAGATTGTTTTTATCTTTGAGTGTAGTATTCATGTCATTTATGGAGAGGTTAAGCAACACATGCTTGTTAGTGTTAGAAAAATGAATTTCTCAAAGTTTGCCTTGCTGGAATTGGTCTTCCATAAGTCATCCAAACATGTTTATCACATTATAGCATGGGCCAAAGGAGATGAATGAAATCCTTGAAAAGATGGAGCATTTCATTTTGATAGGTTTGGTGAACTCCCAATGATGGTCACTCCTATTGTGGTGTTGCATGCTTGTTGAATCATTAGCCTAGACCTATATCTAGTAGCAATAGGAGGATGAACTACCATTCCATACTATTTTAGGACTTATCAAAGTCAATCTTTAAAACAACAAAGTCTTGATTGGAGCAATAAGCTAATCCATCCTTTCCATAGTCCAACTATTGTGTCCAATATGTGTCGACCTTTGATATATCCTTTGTACTCCCAGACCCAAGCATCCAAATGAGATGAGAGCCTCCTAGCTATAGTGTTAGCATACATCTTATAAGATATGTTAGGGAATGTGATTGGCTAGATCCCCCTTCTCACCCTCTTTCTGGATCGATTCGACCATCCCTTTGATGTGATAGATGAGGGGGAGGGATCTAAAGGACATTGCTTCCTTCTAGACACTAGGTTTGGTTCAGGACTTCCTTTAAAACTTGGAAAAACTTGTTAGGGATTCTACCCAATTTGGGAAACTTTCCCTTAGCTAACGTATCTATTGTATTAGTCAATTTTGACTTTTTCAAAGTCGAGTCAAGGATTCTAACTAAGTTAAGGGGCTATCTTTTCTTAGAACATAACAATTAACACTTAACCATTATTTTTCTCTATGTTATCATGCTTTGCTCATTGTCTGAATATATTTGCAAAGCAAATGTGAGTAATTTTCAAGTTTTCTTCTCAACTTTGAGCATATGATTCATCTTGTTTTGAGAAAGAGAAATCGATCTCTCTTTTTATTTTTACATAACATTTGGAAGTGTTATTTGGTGGATTTGTCCATTTTTCTTGCGTTCTAGTCTCTAAAGTGATATTGGAGAGATCCAAGTTCTATGTAATCCCTCTCGAGTTTTTCCTTAGCCTATAAGCTCTACTTGAAGAGCTCTCTCTCCTCCTCTGATCCTAGCTTCTAGTGAGGTGATATGCCTCATGCCTTCTCTTTCTTCTTATTTCAATCAATCTAGTTCTAGATGCCTAAAGAATTTTTTGAGAATTTGTAATAGTATTGGCCCAAGTTTGTGATGGTGTCATGGTGGCTTCAAAATGTGATCTCAAGTTTTCTTAACCCCCTCTTGGATGTAGTCACTAGCCTTTAGTTTTGATAAAGTGTTGGAAATACTAAGCATGATGATTTTATGGTCTAATAGTAAGATATTACTAAACATCTTGACTTTGATATTTATGTATGATGCCTAAAGGCCAACAAAGATGTAGAATTGATCTACTTTAGTCTTACATAACAAAGAACCTTTTTGGTTATTAGATCATGTAAATTTAGAACTAGGGTTGGCATTAATTATATGGTGGAAGCATTTATGGTTGAACCATGATCACCTTTTTTTACCCAAAATGGTTTGGCCCATACCTTCAAAGAAATCCTCCAAAGTTTCAACCATACTATGACCAAAATAATGGGGTATTAGACAGTCTTGATAAACTTCATAGGCATGCCTTGGTCTTGACAAGACCATAAGCATAGACTAAAACTATTGTAATCTCCTCTTATAACTTAACATGAGTAGAAATCCATATGTATCTAGGCCCATTGTGATTTTGTGCAATAGTTGAGCCATTCTTGAATGAGATTTTAAGATTATCCCTCTTGCTCCCATGGCATGCTCTACTTGAAGCCATTGTTAATCCATATATATCAATCTAGGGTGTCCCTTGAGTGCTGAATTTGATAAATTTAAGCTCTTTAACACATATCAAGTTTGGTTGATCGTCTCTTGCCTTAGTTAATTAGCAATCACAATCGCTCTATTATTATCAATTAAACCTTTGGAGTTGTATGAGAGAACCTTGATGGATTCAATCATTTCTTACTAAATTTAGAAGTTTTTTAAAGAAACCTTGGAATCCTTAGCTACTCCTAGCATGTTTTTGGAGCTCTCCTTTAGCTTAGATAGCCTTCTTCTAATACCTCTTGGCATTGATGATTTTGTGATTGTTTGGGTTTTGGAGGAGGTGATTTCTAATGTTCTCCATTGTGAGTTTTTTTTTTTGTGAGAGTTTGTTTCCACTTTTGGGGAGCAACTCTTCTTCAATGTGAGTTATTTTTTCTATCATCAACTTATTTGAGTCATCAATTAGGATGTTAAGGTTGTGGTCATTTACTTCTTTCTCCAAGACATCCTTTAGAATGCTACTAACATGGAAACTTTATAGCATTAACAAAATCTTCCTTGTCCATTAGATGACTCAGAATCAAGAAGAATGTTAAGTTCCTTACCTTTTTCATTGAACATCACTTCTACCTCTCTAAGATTCATGAGCAAGGGGGTATACTTGTTACTTGAGCTCATTTTCATCACACCCCCTTTTTTGCATCTCCTTTGCAATTCTCTCTTTGACTTTATTGGATAGGATGTGCTAAAAATCTTGCTACTCTTCTCTTGTTTCTTTGAGTGTTAACCCTTAGAGAAGGCAAGCTACAAAAAGGAAGAAGCTAGCTCAAAGCTATATATGAAGAGCAAGGAGGCCAATAAAGGTGTCAAAACTATTTTTTTCCAAGTTATGTAGGATTTGAGGATTCAATATATTATTTAGGCACCACTCATCTGTGAGGTGCACTTCTAGCTTTTTCCATTTATTATTTATGGTGAAGAGAGGCCATATTTTTGTAAAAGCAAAGCAAGAGTCCATGCAAATTGTAATATAACCCAAGGTTAAACTAGAAGACTCACAATTGATGAGGAGTTTAGATGGAACTCTATTTCGTTTTACCTAAAGCAAGTTCACAATTTCCAAAGTGAAATGTACAAGGGAGGACCAATCATGAGAGGAATAAGGTAAAGGATGCACTCACCCTTTTAAAAAACTAGTCTATATGTGTAAAAGAAAATAGAGAGATAATCATTGTGTGTGCACATTTTGACTTTTCTACTTCTTCATCTTTCCATCTTCATATTTCTTACTTCCATGTCTTGAGAGAGAGAGAGAGAGAGAGAGAGAGAGAGAGAGAGAGAGAGAGAGAGAGAGAGAGAGAGAGAGGGAGAGGGAGAGAGAGAGGGACGGAGAGAGAGAGATTCTGTGTGTGTGCGTGTGTGCGCGCGCGTGCGCACGCATGCACACGCACGTGTGTGAAGCTTTATCTCTACCCCTTTCCATCTCTTCTCATCTTGCTTTCATAGCTTGAGAGAACAAGAGGTTGAGTGAGAAGGTGGGGTGTGAGAGGTGTGAGAGAGTGAGGAAACAATTAGGGTTAAGCTCTTCTTTACTTTCTTCTTATTATTATTTTTTGCATTTTTTCTCTATCTTACTCTCTTGGTGTTAAAGCATTAGCAGGTGTGAGTTGGAAGAATGTGAAGTGGTGGCTTGGAGTGCTTCACTTGGATAACCAATAAGACACTTTGTATTTTAGGACTACAACATTGGAGAGGTAGGTACATGAGAGGTACATAGATGAATCTACTACACACTCATGAATCTCTCTACTCTTTTGTTTCATTAGGAGTGAAAGAGGTGAGCACAAATGATCAGGAGCTAGAGTACAAGCTAACTATATGAGAGCTAGTTGAGCCATTGGTAATTTGAACTCTTGCAAGAATAGGGGTTCCATTGATGACCTATTGTTGAGCTCCCTATTGAATCTAACATTTTGATTTTGTTGTTCGGAAAAGATAGAATCAAATCTCAAAAGGTGCTCATATTCTTATTGTGTGATGGAAGGAGGCATTATTGTACTTGAGAGGGATGGAATGGTGAGAAGGTACTTGTATTTTTCCCATGTGATAGAATAAGAGACATTATTGCGCTTGAGAGGGTGGGGCAATGAGGAGCCAATATCTTGCTCACATGCTTTTCTTACTATGAATCACGCATGGTTAGGTAGGAGAGAAACTTGGTGAGAAATTAGTTGGATTAGGAAGATAGAGCAAAATAGAATAAAGTACATGAGGTTATTAGTGAAAGAAAAATCTAACAAAATCAATATTGTATAAGGCCTGTTTTGCATTTCAATTCATTGGTTGCTTGCAATATTGGGTGTGCTACACTTTATCTACTTTAAGAGCTTTACATGAATGTATGGAGGAGGTTTGTGTGTGCATGAAGTGACTGTCACTACCCTTTATTAAGTTTTTGGGTGACTACTACTAATGCATAGAGTGACTGCTTGGATACTTTATTACTGCATTACCCACTTTGTGACCATGACTACAAAGTACATAGATCTTTGGTGCATAAACCTAACAGTTGGAGCCATCATAGTTCATAACTATTTTCTACAGCTGTATTGGAGCACATCTAATGCTTTTTTTTTGCCATTATGACCTTGATTTTTTTAAAATTGTAAGCATGTGATGATGACCACAAATTGCTACAGTTTGATTATACTTGGCCATGACTACCTATATCTTGATAATATATGACTACCTATATGATGATCACAACTCTCTATGAGCATGATTGTTGTTTAGATGCTAGACAAAATGGGTTCACTGGATGCCAAAAACCATAATTCATGTCGTACATTCGGTCAATTCATAACGTATGTCCTAATTTGCATGTTGTTATGGCATATTTCAGATGATGTATTCATTCTGAGAACAATGTTACAATGCAATGAAATTGTTTATTCTTCTATTTGCACTTTCATGTCTTTTAATTCAAAATATTAAATAATTATGCCTAACAAAGTCTATTTCATTTTGCAACTCATGTTGAGTAATTGCATATGGGTGTTTTTTTCTAATGTTTGTACCAAATTACATGATGATTACAGTGATCAAATCTTCCCAAATACATATGAATGCACACATGTTCATAGGATCTGCCATTACCTTTGCTATCTCCTATGTGTGAGTGGCAAGATGATGTGAGCAACAATGTCAAACACTAAAGGGGCCACTATCTTCTAACTTGGGTTGTGATGCTTCCTTTATAGATGATGGGTTTGAATGGGGTGATAATCCTAACCTTTTTTGGTTATATCCAAATCCTCCTAGTCATCAGGCAAGCCTACAAGAACTCTTTAGAATGGATGCTCCTTTAGTTTTACCTAGCTAGTTATTCTAGACCAGCACATCAATGGTGGTTTTGTCTATTCCTACTTTTGTCCCTCTTGTTGTATCCATGGCCATTGGTTCCAACCATGAGCTACACAATCTACACCGTTAAACTTTCCCAAACTTCTCAACAAAGAGGGAAAAGATCAAAATACCTATGTTAGGAAAATTGAGAAGATTCGCCCACTCATTATTTGAGTTAAGTGGAATCATCCTAGGAGGAAGTTGTATCCGAATCAACCTTGCATAAAGTATCCCATGTTTGGTTGGCAAAGTATGCTCCTTTTTCTACATATGATGCTACTAAGAAGGATTTTCTAGAAAGATTTCATTTTGATATGCTCCTTTTTCTACATATGATGTACTAAGAAGGATTTTCTAGAAAGATTTCTTTTTTATCAGATAGATGCTCAAATTTTGAGAATTCTATGAAGAACTAAATAGGGGGATCGAGATGAAACATTTGCCACTCGATTTTTCACTTTGGTATTAAAAAAATTGATTAGTAGGCTAGATCTATGTAGGAAGTTAATAATTCTTTCTTTGTTTGGGGTTTGAGGAAAGAATTGTGGTCTTCCATGTCTATGGTAGTCAACATAGCCTTTGAGGAATTGGCTAAATTAGCTATCAAGGCAAGGTGGTTCTAGAGAAAGTAAAGGGGAAGAAGATGAAGAAATCCTAGAAAATAATTGGAAAAAGCAATAAATTGTATTCAACTAATTCAAATTTGGATAATGAATTCTTCTGGCCAAGGATTTCAGATTGGTTAGGTATGTCTAAGCTCGACATTGACTGTGAGAGAGAATGCATGCCGATGACCAAGAAGGATAGGTGATGGATTTTTTTTTCTCCCTGGAATTATCACATAGCCTCCCTAGGCTCCTACTGATCTTCTATTTCTCTCTCTCTCCCTTATGGGAGTGTTGAGATATTTGCTTTCTCATGCCCCACTCCAAGAATGGTGCCCCCTTTCTACCCTCTACTTTTCATATAATAAAAAAGGCATCTTATTGTAATGGAAATGATGGCAATCCTCTTCTTCTCCATGGTAAATTTTTTTGATCCTAGGCTCTATCTCTCTCTTCACCAAGAATATGATGACCTCCCTCTACATCCCCTCATGTTCCAACGCCCTCCCCTCATCATGATTTTTTTTCTCTCTTTTCCATTTCATTTTATTTTCCTTCACATAACCATTTAAGGTTAGGCCTTAAAATTCCCCCTTCAATTTCAACTACTTGTGTTCCAATCATCCTATGAGCATGTAGTGTATGTAAAATGAAGCCAAGTGGTGAAACAAAGATATCTAACAACTACTCAATTGCCTTACTCATTAGCAAGATGCAATTTTCTTAGTTTTGTTGGATAGATTGGACCTTGCACTGAGAATTCTTTTGGCCAAACTTCTTAGGTCCTCTCAAGAACATTCTTTGGATATTCATACCAACTCCTAAAGTGCACCAATTGCAATCAAATCTCTAGCATTTACTTCATGCTAAACAAGATGACAAAGAGCAAGCTCTATGTGCCATCGAATTGGCAATGCCTCACTACTGGCATTTAAAACCACCCATGGTAATGCACCATCATCTATACGTAGGGATCTCCCTGAAAGGTGAGAAGGATCGAAGCTTTCACACAAGCTATGGCGGGAGAGCAAGAGCAAGAAAGAGAGAGACAAGAAATGGGAACTCCAACAGTCACAATGTGTGACCGGGCCTTCCTTTATTTACTAGTCACTAAAAAATGAATGTAAAGAATAAAGTGACGTGACGGGTGCCCGCCACTTGTAGTGTGCAGTGGCGAGTACTATCAGTGTAGTAATACACGGGGCGGCACGGCGGAGGCACCTTAACCCCAACAACCTCCCACTTAAAGGCGAATCTGCCCCAATGAGAGAGAAAGAAAAGAAAAAGACAGTACAACTATACATAGGTACAAGGGATGAGGAAAGGCAACATCTCATCCAACGCCCATCAATCTCCTGAGGAAGGCAAAGCGCTTAGTAGTGAGGCTTTTCGTGAGCAGATCTATAGGATTCTCGTCAGTGGAGATCTTGACAAGGTCAACAGACTTGTCCTCCACGACACCACGTATGAAGTGATACCTCACCTCAATGTGTTTTGTCTTCGCATGGAAGACCGGATTCTTAGCCAACTGAATGGCACTCATAGAATCCGAATGCAGTGTAGGTATAGCATCAATCCCAAGATCAGCAACTAGACGGCCTAGCCATATGGCCTCCTTGCAAGCCTCAGTGGCCTGCAACATACTCGGCCTCAGTGGTAGACAAAGCCGTACACTTCTGAACCCTAGACGTCCAAGAGACAGCACCTCCAACATAGATGAATACATAGCCAGAAGTGGACTTCCTACTATCTGCATGTCCTGCATAATCGGAGTCAGTGTACCCCACGACCCCTATATCCTGGCTGCCATAGCAAATACACATATTTGTTGTGCCCTTCAGGTACCTCATGATACCCTTCACGACATCCCAATGTTTCCTACCAGGTGTAGCCATATAGGGTGCCACAACACCAACTGCAAAGGAAATATCTGGACAAGTGGCTATAATGGCATACATCAAACTGCCCACGGCTGAAGCATAAGGGATCTGGGCCATCTCGGCCCTCTGCTCATCTGTCTGCGGACAATCAGCCTATGATACCTTCACATAAGAAGGCAATGGACAGTCAATAGGCTTTACGTCCTGCATGCGGAAGCGCTCAAGGACTTTATGAATATACTCCCTCTATGACAAGTAGAGGAGTCCCTGATGCCTGTCGCGTCTAATGCACATACCAAGTATGTGAGAGGCCTGTCCCAAATCCTTCATCTCAAAGCTCTTCTTCAACTGAGATTTAAGAGCATCTAGCTCATCATGAGCTTTCCTTGCTATTAGCATATCATCCACATAGAGTACCAAAATAAGCAATGAACCATCTTGGGCTTTCTTCGTGTAAAGACACGGATCCATAGCACTCCTGCTGTAGCCCTGTGACTGCATAAAGGCATCAAACTTATGATACCATTCCCTAGGTGCCTGCTTCAAGCCATAAAGACTTTTCTTCAACTTGCACACTAGGTGCTCCCTTCCAGGTTCTACAAAGCCCTTAGGCTGCTCCATATAGATCTCATCATACAAGTCTCCATGTAAGAAAGTCGTCTTGACATCCATCTAATATAGATCTAAGTCAAGCTGAGCAACCAAAGCCAAGACCAAGTGCAGGGTGGTCATCTTAACCACAAGAGAAAAGACCTCATCAAAGTCTACACCATGCTCCTGCTTAAAACCCTTTGCTACCAATCTAGCCTTGTATGCCGGCTTGGGGTGTCCAGGGGTACTTTTTAGCTTGTACACCCACTTGCATGGCAAAGCCTTCTTGCCCTTAGGCAAGGCAACCAAATCCCAAGTCTCATTCTTATGCAAGGAATCGATATCAGACTGCATAGCCCTCTCCCAAGAGTGACTGTCACCCCTGCGCATAGCCTCATCGTAAGTGAAAGGCTCTCCTGCATCTGTAACCAAAATATAATGCATAGAGGGCTGAAATCTATCAGGTGGACGTCTGTCTCTAGCAGACCGTCTCACTGCAGGCTCTGCTGCCTGCCCAGCTGCCTGTCCAACACCCTGACCATGAGCATCTGTTGCAGCTGTAGGCTATCCAACTGGCTGTGCAGGAGCTCTAGGCTCCTCTTGAAAGATCACTCTGCAAATCTCAACCACTTTCTAAGGCTGCCTGTGCATCTTATCTTCATGGAAGACTACATCATGGCTGCGTACTATTTTCCGCGCGTGCGGATCCCATAGGCGATAGCCCATCTCTCCTGAATCACCATAACCAAGAAAGATGCATTTAATGCTCTTTGGATCCAACTTACTCCTCTTGTCCTTGGGCACATGGCAGAATGCCTCACATCCAAAGACACGGAGACACACATAAGAGGGTGGCTTACCAGTCCAAACTTCCTCCGCAACCTGGAAATCCAATCCACTAGAAGGTGATCGGTTTATGACATGCATTGCCGTACTTACTGCCTCAACCCAAAAGCTCTGTGGTAGGCCTGCATGGCTAAGCATAGAGCGGACATGCTCCTGAATAGTCCTGTTCATGCGCTCAGCCAAAAACACGTGAGACATATTCTCCCCCATTATCAGTCCTAAGGCATTTCAGCCTATACCCAGTCTGGTTCTCAACAAGAGCAAGCCAACGCTGAAAGACTGCCAAGACATTGGACTTTTGTTTTATGGGATAAACCCACACTTTCCTAGAAAAATCATCAATGAAGGTAACAAAGTACTTCGCGCCACCCATAGACATACACGGCATGGGCCCACAAACATCTGAATGCACCAAAGCTAAGGGCTCACTCATGCATGGCCTACCCGATTTCTTATGCGTAGACCTATTCTGCTTACCATAAAGACAATGATCACACGAGTCAAAACGTGCATAGTCCAAAGGCGGAAGATATTGCAAACCAGATAACATTTTCATTCCATTCAAAGACATATGCCCCAAACGGGCATGCCAAAGTGATACATGTGGGATAGAGCCCACTCCCAAAACATGGTCTATAGAAGACCTAGATACAACAAGAGGATAGAGGCTGCCAGCCTTGGTGCCTCTAGTAAGCACAAGTCTGCCTTTGGTAATCTTCCAGGCAAAATCCCCAAAACAGACATGAAACCCAGCATCATCCAACTGTCCTGCAGACATAAGACTGCGCGTAAGCGCAGGTACATGACGTACATCCCTGAGCAAAAAGAAACTTCCAGTGGAAAACTGCAACTGAATATCTCCACAGCCCACAATATCAAGAGGCCTGTCATCTCCAAGTCTGACTAATCCAGATACAGTACAGTAAGAGTGAAACCACTCACAGTAAGGCGTCAACACATGGAAGAACGCACCTAAATCCAATAACCAATACTGTGCATACATACTAGGTGTCTCAGTCAAGTGTGAAGCATCAGAAGAACTATCTGCAAGTATGAACTCATCACTACCATCGGAATCCTCGATCTACATGACATTAATTTCTTCAATCTTGACACTGGACTTCGCAGGTACTATGCTGCGATCAGAGGACTTCTCCTGCACTTTCTCTTTGCCCTTATCCTTGCGCTTCTCATTGTGCAACTCATGACACTGTGGTCTGATATGGCCCTTTTTCCCACAATGATGACAAGTGACATTAGTGTTGCGCCCACACGACTTACTACGCGACTTTCCATGAGACTTAGACCGACCCTTCTGCGAGTCACGGCCACGGTTATTACCATGATCATTCCTGTCATTCCTGCCTCTAACTCTCAAAGCATGTGAAACACGAGAGGCATCCAAGTTTTTGCAATTAACCTCTTCCTGCAGAAGAGCACTCTCAACATCATTCAGTTTCAAAGTAGCACTAGAGGCACATAGGGCAGTGCGAAATACATCCCATGACTCATTCAGAGTCCCAAGCAAGAAAAGAGGAGTTACTTCCTCTCCAAAGGTGATATCCTGTGAAGTCAGGTTCTTTAGTATAGCATGGAACTGGCTCAAGTGAGCAGACATAGTCGCACTATCCTTCATGCGCACATCCATAAGCTGCTTCAACCAATACATCTGACTCACCGGACTTTTCTTATCATAAAGATTCTTGATCTTATTCCATAGATCCCATGCACTCTGTGCTTCCTCAAATACATTATAATGTACCTGTTCAGTGAGAGACAATACAATCGTGGACTTGCATAGCTCATCAAGTTCAAGCCAGTCGTCATTGTCCATAGTTTCAGGCTGCTCCCCACTCAACCGAAGTGGCTTAATCTGAGATTTTTGCACCAAGACCTGCTAAATTTGACTCTTCCAATAAGAGTAGTTGGTACCATCCAACTTTGTGATGTTAAATATGGCATTATCAGTCGAAGAGGGCCATAATACAGGCTCGAAATGCACAGACAATGTAAAACTGTTGGCTGTTTTACTACAGAAAATCCCAAAATCCACTGAAATGAGCTCCAAATGGCGAGAAAAGTGTGCCAAAAGATGCTGCCCACTTAGTACTAGGTGCGGTACACCAAATCAGGATATTTCAGCATAAAAAATACTGCTCAGTCCACCAATAAATGCTTGCTGTAATAAATTTCAGAATTGCAATAATGAGAGCAAACTGTCCCAAAACTGGATCTAATGTCAACTAAACAATGCTAGGTCCAAAGCCAGCATAAAGAGGACAAAGCAAAGCCAAATGACAGTGAAAATACATGAGCATAACACCAAGAGATGTCAAATAGCATCTGCCAATAAGAGGCACACCCCAGACAATCTAGGCAAAATATAGAACCAACTGCCAAAACCTGACACAAATAGGTGTCTGCTCAAAAGAAAGCGGATCCAAAATTGAGACTCAACTCATAAGCATCCTATGAACCAAGACATATACTCAATGCAACATCCAATTGTCGGAGTATAATCCCAAATTCTCAATACATCCATAACTGCTCAATGACATAGACTGCTCCAATAGCATGTAATCCCTGCTCAAGGTCAAGTAAGCATGCAAGATGCTCCCACTGGCACAAAAGGCATACAATCGAGTTAAGGGCTCAAGCAACCCAAGACAAAGTACCAGTGACAAGTGACCAAGTCAATGCGTCATACATTTCCCAAGAGCATGACATACATGAAGCAACTGATGCAGCAACCATTAAGCAAGACATAATCCCAATGGCAAGATCTCTGTCAAGTCAATACATCCAGTAGCAAGCCAAAGTCAATATCCCTATGAATCGAAAGTGCTCAAAACATCCAAATCGGAGCTCCAAAATATCTCTCAAGCATGGATGAACTAAGAGGCATCAACCACGGACCAAAGCATGTAATGCATAGAGCTTATCCGTCAAGTACAGACAATAGGCATAAGCGGCCCAAATGCCAGTCAAGTCGACCAAACTGCCAATGACAAACCAATAACAATGGAGCAAATGTGATGCTCAAAAGAATTCTGGAATCACGATCATGAGTTTGAAGTCGATCCCCAAAGTGTAATACATCATGACATAACCCATAGCATACATCCGGTATCGATAGAGAAGCAATACATGTGACAAATGAGCTTCAGCCCGCTCATGTACAGCAGCTCTAAATAGTCCAAAACTGTCAATTTCCAACCCAAAAAAAATGCCAAATCATGGGCAAATTGAATGCATACATTCCCAAGACATTAGGCATCATGTAGACCGCATACGGGCATCAAACAAGGTAACCGGAGTAGAGTATAAGCATCAAATGCCAATGCCAAGTGTGGCTGCCCTGTCTCCAGCACTATATAACAGTAAGTAACAGTCCCAAATCAGCCAATATTTCAGGCCAAAATCATGGCATAATCATGTGCATACATTCCCAAGGCACTAGGCATCATGTAGACCGCATACGGGCATCAAATAGCACAACCGGAATGGAGTATAAGCAACAAATGCTAATGCCAATGGTGCTGCCCTGTTTTCAGCCTGTTATGATAGTTTATGATAGTCCCAAATCTAAAGAAATCAGCCCAGAATGATCAAGAACAATGCCCAAAGCTTGAATGACATCAAACATGAAGTCTATAGCCCTCTTGATCAAGGTAGAGAGCAAGAAGCAATGGCCAAGTGTGGAGCTGAAGTAGACGAGTGCTAACAGCCTGGAAAAAAATGGTGCAATCTGCCTTGTTGGTGCTGAACTTGCTGTTGCTCCACATGGGTTGAAAAGGGGGTAATGGGGGGCTCAAGAAGGGCCTATCAAAGGCCTATGACAAGCCTCTTTGAGCCTTGATAGGTGTAAGGCACAATATGAGGAGAATAAGGTTCAAGTGTTTGAAGCCATGGCTGCCCTTGCTATTTGCAACCTATAGACTGAAATAAAACCCTGAAAGAATGATCAAATACCTCAGTATCAATGCCTTGAAGGTGCCTCAATAGGCCGGGAAGGTGTCGGGAAGCCGGGGAGTGACAGGAGCTCGGGGAGATCGGATATGGCTGCCGGGATGGAGATCCAATGTGTGAAGGGAGTCGATGCGAAGGTAGAGAAGCACCGAGTCAAGCTCGAGCAAGAGGAAGCCAAGCTCTGATACCAGTTGAAAGGTGAGAAGGATCGAAGCTTGCACACGAGCTATGGTGGGAGAGCAAGAGCAAGAAAGAGAGAGACAAGAAATGGGAACTCCAACAGTCACAATGTGTGACCGGGCCTTCCTTTATTTACTAGTCACTAAAAAATGAATGTAAAGAATAAAGTGACGTGACGGGCGCCCGCCACCTACAATGTGCAGTGGCGGGTATTGTCAGTGTAGTAATACACGGGGCGGCACGGCGGAGGCGCCTTTACCCCAACACTCCCTTTTCTTTGTCCTTGTGCTACTACAAGAGATTCACACTTTGCAAAGTTTCCTATGTCTCTCACAATCTATGCAAGGGTAGCTAGGCATCTTGATCTTACCATTCCTAGAACAGCTTTGATCCTCCCCTTCTCCCTTAACTTGTGTTGCAACTTATCATTTCCACAAAGATTGGCAAGGATCTTTTTTTTCCTACCACAAATCCTATAGCACTATGCTCAATGTAACATACTTCTTTTTAACCACACATTTAGGAATTTGAAATTTTCATAAAGTTTGGAAATTTCAAATGTGATTAATATTTGGACACATGGTCAAATTTTATCCCCTTACTTGAAGATAATTTTTTTTCTATATATTATATAAGCAATCCCCCCATGTCCCACTCTCAAATATGAGGTTAAGATTTAGCCACTCGGTCAAATCTTTACTCCTTATTTGAAAGTAGAACTTGGGAGATTTCAAAAATCTCTAACATGGTATTTTTTCCTTTTGTTGGACAATGAAGACCGTTCTCCAAAGACAACAACTATGAACACCGCATCTACATAGAATTGATGTAAAATTTTGATAATAATGTGTCAATTGGATATAAGTTCGTGATAATTTTTGCAATATTTGGCATATTTCTAGGTGTTGTTGTTTTCTCCCCCACTTAATTGTGAAGCTTCCTCATGAGCACAATGATATCACAAGCATCATGAACATTTAACACTCAGGTAAGTTACTCATGAATATATGTGTGCATCATGTGGATTCAAAATAAGATATTTTTAAAATACCATTTTTATACATTTTTTACAAAAGGGTGTAATATAAAGGGATTATCTATAGATTAAATAGAAAAGGGTTATCTTTTATTATTCAAGAAAAAATTACAAATCAGGATATTTATAAATAGGCCTTGAACGCATGTGATGTAAAGGATATACATATAGTAACTTCCCCGAGATTTAACATCAAGAACATGGCTATCACAATGAGCACCAATACACAACTTCAAAAAGAAAAATAAATTCTCCCCCACTTAATTGCAAAGCGTCCTCAAGAGCACAACAACAAGAGTTGCAAAACAACACATAGAAGACTAGTAGACAATAAAAATGTATAAAAATATGACTTGTATCTTCTAATAAATTAAGAAATATAAATGCTTTAATTAATTTGTATAAAAACTTGTGCAATCTAGCATTCCCCTTAGTCACTCTCTCCACTAGAGTGCATAACATAGCAGCATCCAATACATGGAGCATACCAACTAGGAAACATTCTAGATTCATTAACCAACAATAATCTCTCAAGGCAATAAAATGCCACACTACTTTTCTACGATAAATATTGCTTTTGGAATAGTATCACTGATAAGTACAATGCCTATCAAAACCCATACAAAGCAAGCTAATACCATGATACTAAATAGGGCTCCTATGTTTTAATGCTAACTCTCTATGTTCCACTAGAACCACCAGTCAATGGTTCCTAATTCCAATCCTTTTTTTTTTTGTAAGTCCTTTGAAATCAAAATAATATATATATTTATTATTCTTTCTAAAAGGTCCCACCCCAAAGAGATATAAGGCATCAAACATAGGACACCTATCAAGGAAATCCCTACAGCCTACCAGAACCTCAAAGGCAATGGCTATCTTGTTTTTTTTCTTTTTTGGGTTTTCCTTTAGTCTTTAGGGTTTTTTTCTTTTTCTACAAGAGTAAATAGATATACTCTCCTAAACTTTTTCTTTCATTTTTTATTTTTATTTATTTTGATTTATTTGTGGACTCTTTCTTTATAGGAAATGACTAGAAAGCTAAGAATTCACTTACAAAGTTGAACTTTCAAACATCTTAGCTCAAGAGCTTCACTTGAGAAATCTAATCTAGCACATAATATCAATCACCTTGGCTAGGTAGATGAAAGGCAAAAAACACCCACCAAATCAATGTCTCTCATCCACACTACTCATTGTCAAAATCTCATGGAGAGAACCTTGTTACTCAACTACCCTTTATCGCTAAGAAAGTGATAAAGCTACAAGAGTGAACTCTATTGGATTCCAAGTCAGTCACTTTATACATTGAAATTCACCAGGCATGCACACACACACACACCATCCCTGAGATCACTTTCTAGTGCTAATGTCCCATTCCATGTGTCAAGAATCGCGTGGTGGGAGGACTTGCTTGAGTTGTGCCAAGCACATACTGTATACACAAGAGGAAGCTCACTCAAGAACATAAGAAGAGAGATGGAGGCCAAAACGTTTTCTTGCTGAATTTTTCTTCTCCTTCCACACACTCTACAATGTACACAAAGTATAGATAAGATACAACATAAAGGAAAGTGGCCTACTAAGTCAAACAGTGCATAACCGACTACACTAATCGACTGGCGCTATGTCTTTGCCAGCTGTAGGTAGGTGTAACAAATTAAATATAATAAGTGATAAGTCAGTGGTCATGTGAGTATCATAATGACCACCAACGTGCTAAGTGTAGACGTGCAGACCCATCTAGCCAGGCGGTCTATCATCAATATCTGCACATGTTGAGCTTGCCATCTCAACACTCCTCCTCAAGCTCAACTTTATCTCTGCAACTCCAAGTAAGCTTCGGAACTTTCGAAGCTTCTCTGCACCCAATGCCTTTGTGAAAATGTTAGCTATCTGGTCCTATGTGCTGACATATACCAAGTCAATCTCTCCTGTAAGTTCCTTCTCTCTCAAAAAGTGGTAGTGTACCTCAATGTGTTTTGTCCTAGCATGGAACACTAGATTTCTAGCTAGCTGTATGCTGCTCATGTTGTCACAATGAATGACAACTGGACCATCTCCCTGCACATCCAAATCACCTAATAACTTTTGCAGCCATACCGCATCACATGCTGCCATAGCAGCACCTCTATACTCAGCCTCTGTACTCGATAAAGCAACCGTAGGTTGCTTTTTGCTGCTCCATGTAACTGCTGCACTAACAAGGGAAAACATGAATCCACTTGTAGATCTTCTATCTGACATGCTACCAGCCCAATCTGCATCTATGTATCCAAAGACATGTATGTCCTTACCTGCCTCATAAAAAAGTCCATAATGTAAAAAAGTGAACTTCACATACCTCAATATACATCTAAGTGCATCCAAATGAGGCTTTCTAGGCATCTGCATAAACTGACTAACAAGGCCAACATCATAGCTCAAGTCTGGCCTTGTGATAGTCATGTAAATCAAACTCCCTACTATCCTCCTGAACATAGTAGGGTCTTCTATCTCATCCCCAACATCAGCACTCAGCTTCACATTTTGCTCCAGTGGTACTGAAAGAGGGTTACATGCTGTCATACCATACTTGGATAGCATATCCAAGCCATATTGCCTTTGGGACAGCCATATACCATCATCACATCTAATCACCTCAATACCAAGAAAGTATCTCAGCTCACCCAAATCTTTCATCTCAAACTTCTTCTTCAAGAAGTCCTTAACTTCAACAATCCCATTGTCATTGTCACCTATAATAATCAAGTCATCCACATAGATGACTATGATGACCAAACCTACATCTCCCTTTCTCACATAAAGTGAGTGATCATTAGAAATACAAAATCCAATATTGACAAGATACTCTCCAATCTTGTCAGACCATGCTCTAGGTGCTTGCTTGAGCCCATAGAGCACCTTCTACTCTAAATCCTCATAACCTGCTAGTTGCTCCATGTACACTTCTTCTTGCAATTCATCATGCAAGAAGGCATTCTTAACATCCATTTGTTGCAAACTCCAACCTTTGGCTACTGCCAAGGCAATCACACACCTAACAGTTGCCATCCTAGCAACTGGATTGAATGTCTCTTCATAATCTATGCCATATGTTTGAGCATAGCCTTTTGCAACTAGTCTAGCCTTATACCTGCTAATGGATCCATCTACATTATGCTTGACTTTATAAACCCACTTACAACCAAAATCTTTCTTACCCTTAGACAAGGGTACCAAATCCCAAGTCTTGTTGGCTTCTAATGCAGCCATCTCCTCATCCATTGCTGCATCCCAATGAGCATGACCAACAACATCTTCAAATCAAGTGGGCTCAACATCCTCAACTAGTTTCACTATATAAGCATAATGGTGAGCTGCATAACCTTCAAAACCAAATCTTTTAACAGGGTATCTAACCTTGCTAGATCTGCGTACCACCGGATCACTCAATGGAGCCTTTACATTACTATGAGCTCTCTGTACACGTGGCATCCTAACTGAAGGAATGCCAAGCTCATCATCCAAACTCTCCGAACCACTAGAATCTCCATCCAATCCCAAATGACTAGTAGATGCATCATTACCATCCAGCACTTTCTTCTTTCCTTTGTCCTTCCCTGCACCACTTATAGATCCACCTGAAGATGTGGGGCTACTCCTTAGTCTCCCAGACCAAGGGCTCACTGTAGATGTAGTACCAGATGATGTTTCTGGTCCACTAAGACTCTGTGATTATTGTTTATCTTTTTGCATATAGCTGTCATGATCATTATCATCATCCAAAACATCACCAACAGGTGTATACCAACTTTCCATCTCATCAAAGATAACATCCCTGCTCACTCTGAACTCACTTGTGATAGGATTATAACATCGATACCCTTTTTGCTCTAAAGAGTATCCAATAAAAACACATTTTTTTGCCTTTGGATCAAGCTTCTTCCGTAGCTCATCTGGCACATGAACGTATGCAACACAGCCAAATACCTTCAAGTGTGATACATCGGGCTTCTTGCTAGTAAAGCATTCTTCAAGAGTCATCCCATGACTGCAATTATGGGAGTTCTGTTCATACTGTAAACAGCAGTATGGACAACCTCAGACCAGAAATGTTTGGGCATATTCTTTTCAGCTATTAATGCCCGTGCAACTTCTACAATGCCTATTTTTTCTTTCTGCAACACCATTTTGATGTGGGGTATACCTGCAAGTAAATTGCCTCTTTATCCCATGAGTCCTCAAGAAGCCACTAAACTCATTAGAGAGGTACTCTCCCCGTCCATCTGATCTTAAGCACTTCACTTTTAAGCCTATTTCTGTTTCAACAGTTGCCTTAAAAGATTTGGAGTGCTCAAACACATCACTCTTTTCCTTCATGAAGTATACCTATAGCTTCCTTGAACAATCATCAATAAATGTAACAAAGTATTTGCTGCCACTAAAAGATACATTCTGTGTAGGCCCCCAGACATCTGTATGTACTACATCAAGTATATTTTTGCTCACTTCTCTATCATGCGAGAAGGGTTGTCTCACTTGCTTACCAAACTGGCATGCTTCACAGACTTTATGCAATTCTGTAACTCTAAAAGAAGGCAACCCTGTAACCAATCCTCTGGACTGCATTAATTTCAGCCTTTGCACATTTGCATGTCCAATACGTTTATTGCATATTTCAATATCTGTAACTACTCCTTTTCCTTTAGCATACATAGCAGCATCCATTGCAAGAATTCCAGCATCTAAAGTGAACATTCGGCCAACTCTACTTTCTTTTGCGACCAACCTACACTTATCATTAAAGTCTTCTACAAAACAATCTTTTACATTGAATCAGACTTGCAACCCCTGCTCTACCCTTTGGCCAATAGATATTAGATACTTTGTAATTGATGGCACATGTAATACATCTGTCAGACTCTTTGTCTGGCCATCATACAAGGACAAGGAAACCTTTCCAATGTGTGAAATTAGGTGGCATGAATTATCACCCGTGTGCACATAACTTGGGTTTTGTAAGTCCTGCATCTCTCCAAACCATTCAACATGACTAGTCATATGATTAGATGCACCTGAATCGATGTACCATACATCATCATGTGTCCCCTTTCCTATAACTGCATTCATCATATGTTGCATAACAAACAGATGCTCATTTTTGTCTTCATTCTGTCATGAAGACAATGCATAGTTTCCTTGCTGCAATTTACCACTGCAAATATCATCCTTCTTTGCATAGCAATGGGCTGCAATATGGCCTATTTTGCCATAATAATGGCAAACAATAGCAGGATTTCCAGAACCTCTATTCTGCCATCCACCTCTTCCTCTAGAGCTCCCCCTACCTCTAAAGTTTCCTCTGCCTCCAGAAACATGCATTTCTCCAAACTGTTGATTGAACATGTTTTGCTGGTTATCACCAACATGTCCCATACCATGGCCTCTTGAAGAGGATCTACCATGTCTCCTTCCTAAACTCGAGTAGAATGCTTGGACCTGTTCACCATTTCTTTCAGACAAATCACCTTGCATATTGATCTCTTCAGTAATCATGAGAGAGATCAACTCATCAAAATCTAGAAATGGCTTTCGTACATATACTGAAGTAACAAATGATTTCCATGCCTTCTCATTGTTAAGGCCACTCAGAGTGGATGAAACCAAATCATCATCATCCGACATTGCATCAATCGTTGCTAAAGCATCTGCAATGCTCCTCACCTTCAACACATACTCATTGATAGATATTTTCCCTTTCTTTAAGGCATTCAACTCTTGCTTGAGTTGAATCTTTCGTGCCTTTGTATTTACTGAAAACATGCTCTCAAAAATTGTCCAAGCTGCATGTGAAGTTTTGCATTCCTGATATGTCACATCATAGTATTATCAATTACTAACGAAAGCCAATACATCACCGTTTTGTCTTTCGCATTCCACTCTTTCTATGCTTTTAACTCATCTGTAGTCAAAGAGATACCCAGATCTGGCTCCTTTTCTTCACCTGAGACAAACTCATAAAGGCCCTTTCTGTTGGGGGTAAAGGTGCCTCTGCCTAGCCACCCGTGTATTACTACACTGACAGTCACCACCACTGCACACTGCACGTGGCGAGCGCCCATCACTGTCACTTTATTCTTTATTCTTTTAGTGACAGTTTGAATAAAGGAAGGCATGGTCACACATTGCGACTTTTGGAGTTCCCATTACTAGTCTCTCCCTTTCTTGCTCTTGCTCTCCCGCCATAGCTCTCGAGTCCAACCTTCAATCCGTTGCTCCCTTTCAACCGGTATCAAAGCTTTTCTTTCTGACTCTTGAGCTTGGTTCGTGGCATTCTCAACATCCCATCGACTCCCTACTTGCATTGGGTCTCCTTCCCGGCAGCCATATCCGACTCCTTCGAGCTCCCGTCACTCCCCGATTTCTCGAGCACCTTCCCGACATTGTTAGCCACCTTCATGGCATTACATCAGAGGTATTTGATCATTTTCTTCAGGGTTTACTTCAGTTCTCTGGTCTCACTGGCTATAAACAAGTTGTGGGCAGTCATAACTTACACCTCTTGGAGCTTCCTTCACCTAGATCTTGCTTCCAGCCTATCAAGGCTTGCTGAGGCTTGGTGTAGGCCTTCTTTGGCCCTCATTTGTGCCCCCTTTGGGCCCCATTGTTGACACGTGGGACAGCAAACCCCCCCAGCCAGCTCACGTTTTTTTTGCACCTGTTTCAAAATTTGGCCCAAAAATCACTATTTTTGTCATATCTCGGGCATTCGGAACCTGATTCAAGTAAGGTAAGAGTCTAAGTTGGGGTTTTGAATGCTCTGAACACGATGGTGATGTCAGATTTTCCGAATTCTGATGACAGAATCTTCTACAATAGATTTCAGGTCTGAGACAACATGTATTTGTATGCCTATGCTTGTTTGGGCATGACTACATAACCGGTTTGATGCCTATTGCATCCCAATTTCTTGGGCCTAAATTTGGGGTTGAAAATATATATTTTATAACAATAAATGTATGCTGAATACTGTTGGGCTGAAGCTATCTTTCATGCTTTGACATATGCCTATTGGTTTCGGATGTATGTCTTGGGTTATGCTATGATGTATTGATCATCGAGGGACAACTTTGAACTTGTCATTGAATCCGGATGCTTGTGGAAGCTTGAGCTTATTTCAGCCTACACTTATTGACATTGGTATATACTTTGACAGTGATGCTTCTTGGGTTTATGCATACCCGTTGCCTACGGGTTGATTCTCATGTCATGCTTGATTACCCTATGCATACATTGAGCTTGAGTGCTCATTGAAGCTCCACCTTGGATGCATTTTGGATTATCTGGAGTAGTCTTGGATGTTACTTGGCTTGTCAAAGTTTGGATTGGGATGTATTTGATGTCTTACATGCTTACGGATGCTACATACGGATGCTCTGCCGCCTACATGTTCGGGATGTACTATTGATGTATTGTCTTGGACTTATATCATTGGCACTGTGTCTTGCCTTGGCTTGAGCTCTTGAGCTCGTACATACAACTTTTGTGCTAGTGGGAGCATTCTTGAATGCTTATCAGACATTGAGCAGGTGGTACTTTTATGCATTGAGCCGTTACATGCTATTGAGCAGTTACAGACACTTGAGACTTTGGGACTTCTTACCTTTTGGGATGATACATCATATATATTGGTTTATTTTATGCTTATGAGCTAAGTCTCAGTTTTGGATCCGTATCTTTGTGAACTAACATCTACTTGTGTTAAGTTTTGGTAGTGGCAGGAACACTTTGCCCCGTTGCCTTGGGGGTGTGCCTACTTACTGGCAAATGTTTGTATGACATACTTGGGTGTTGGATTCATGCTTATCGACCGTCATATGCTTATGCTATGCCCGCATGATGCCGGCTTTGGTCTTGGCAGTATCTGATTGCCTTGGGATCCGATTTTGGCACTGTTAGCTCTCTTTTACTGAAATCTGAATTTTATTATAGCAAGCATATATGTATGGACTGACATGGATTTTTCATGGTGAAACACTTTGAAATGATGTACTTTCACTAGTATTTGGTGGGCACCAGCTTTGGTTCCACTTTCTTTGCCATTTTTCCTCGATTTTGGTGATTTTTTGGTCATTTTCTATAGTAAACAACAAGCAGTTTTGAATTGTCTACAGTCTTCCAGCCTACATTATGGCGAGTTCGTCCCCCACTGATCATGCTATTTTCAACATCAATAAGCTTGATGGTACGAATTACTCTTATTGGAAGACATTATAGTGAACTTGACTTCTTCCTCAAGAACTTAACTTCGCAAGAAATCACTTTTGCAGAGAATGTCAATCCTCTTTTCTTGCTTAGTACTCCTAATGAGTCATGGGATGTATTCTGCACTGCATTATGTACTCTAATGCTACCTTGGATGTTGAGAGTGCTCTTCTGCAAGAAGAGGTTAACTATAAGAATTTGGATGCCTCTCGTGTGTCTCATGCTATGACAGTTAGAGACAGGAATGATGGATATGGAAAGCATGGCAGTGGTAGTGGCCATGGACGGGATTCTCAGAAATCTCAGTCCAAGTCTTGTGGGAAGTCACATAGCAAATCTCGTGGCAGGAATGCAGATGTTACTTGTCACCATTGTGGGAAAAATAGTCATATTTGACCACAATACCATGAACTGTGCAATGAAAGGCGCAAAGATAAGGGGAAAGACAAAGTGCAAGATAAGTCTTCTGATCGCAGCATAGTACCTGCAAAGTCTAGTATTAAAATTGAAGAGATCAATGTTATGCACCCTGAGAATGTTGATGATGATGATTATATCCTAGCAGCTTCTTCTAGTGCTTTGCAGATGACAAAGATACACTCTATGTATGCACAGTGTTGGCTCTTGGACTTAGGTGCATCCTTTCATGTGACACCTTGCCGAGAGTGGTTTCATTCATACCATACTATTTTGGGTTCTGTGCGCTTGGGTGATGACAGCTCTCTTGATATTGTGGGCATTGGTGATATTAAGCTGCAATTTTCTTCTACAATATTTTTGTTATGCAGGATGTATGTCATGTACCTGCTTTGACATGCAATCTCATGCCAATTGGATAGCTTGATGACGCAGGATATCATGTATGTTTTGGAGACTCTACATGGAAGATCACTCGTGGCAAACTTGTGATTGTGAGAGGTGCCAAGGCTGGCAATCTCTACCCCTTGATTGTATTAGCTTTTTCCCTTGATCATGTTTTGTCTGTGGGTTCCATCCCACATGTATCTCTTTGGCATGCCCGTTTGGGCCATATCTCTTTGAAGGGAATGAAAATGCTTTCTAGTTTGCAATACTTACCGCCCCTTGATTATGCATGTTTTGATTCATGTGAGCATTGTCTTTATGGTAGGCAGACTAGGTCTACGCATAAGAAGTCTGGTAGGCCACGCATGTGTGAGCCCTTGGCATTGGTACATTCGGATGTCTGTGGGCCCATGCCTTGTCAGTCTATGGGTGGTGCAAAGTATTTTGTTATGTTCATAGATGATTTTTCACGAAAATTTTGGGCTTATCCCATTAAGCTGAAATCCGATGTCTTGGCTGTGTTTAAGAGATGGCTTGCATTAGTTGAGAACCAATATGGGTATAGGCTAAAATGCCTAAGGATAGATAATGGGGGTGAGTATGTCTCACGTGCTTTTGGGCAGTTATGTGATGAGAGGGGTATTAAGCATCAGTTGAGCGCCCCCTACACCCCCCCTAAAATGGTTTGGCTGAGCAGATGAATAGAACCATCCAGGAGAGTGTACGCAGTATGCTTAGCCATGCAAGCCTACCACAGAGCTTTTCGGCTGAGGCAATTAGTACAGTTGTGCATGTCATAAACAGATCACCTTCTAGTGGTTTGGATTTCCAGGTTGCAGAGGAGGTATGGACTGGAAAACCCCCCTCTTATGCATATCTCCGTGTCTTTGGATGTGAGGCATTTTGCCATGTGCCCAGGGACAAGAGAAGTAAGCTGGATCCCAAGAGTGTCAAATGCATTTTCCTTGGTTATGGGGATGCAAGCGAGATGGGTTATCGTCTCTAGGATCCGCAGGCGCGGAAAGTCATCCGCAGTCATGATGTAGTCTTCCATGAAGACAAAATGCATAGGCAGCCTGAGAGAGTTATTGAGATCCGTAGGGTAATATTTCAGGAGGAGCCAAGAGCTCTTGCATAGCCAGTTGGACAGCCTACAACTGCAGCAAATGCTCATGGTCAGGGTGTTGGACAGGCAATTGGGCAGGCAACAAAGCCTGTCGTGAGACGGTCTACTAGAGACAGACGTCCACCAGATAGATTTCAGCCCCCAATGCATTATGTCTTGGTTACAGATGGAGGAGAGCCTTTCACTTATGATGAGGCTATGCATAGGGGTGATAGTCACTCCTGGGAGAGGGCTATGCAGTTTGAGATAGACTCCCTACATAAGAATGACACTTGGGATTTGACTTCCTTGCCTACGAGCAAGAAGGCTTTGCCATGCAAGTGGGTGTACAAGCTAAAAAGTACCCTTGGACACCCCAAGCCGGCATACAAGGCTAGATTGGTAGCAAAGGGTTTTAAGCAGGAGCATGGTGTGGACTTTGACGAGGTCTTTTCTCCTATGATTAAGATGACCACCCTGCGCTTAGTCTTGGCTTTGGTTGCTCAGCTTGACTTGGATTTATACTAGATGGATTTCAAGACGGCTTTCTTACATGGGAACTTGCATGATGAGATTTATATGGAGCAGCCTAAGGGCTTTGCAAAACCTAGCTGGCAGCACCTAGTGTGCAAATTGAAGAAAAGTCTTTATGGCTTGAAATAGGCACCTAGGGAGTGGTATCATAAGTTTGATGCCTTTATGCAGTCACAGGGCTACAGCCGGAGTGCTATGGATCCATGTCTTTATACGAAGAAAGTCCGCGATGGTTCTTTATTGATTTTGGTACTTTATGTGGATGATATGTTGATAGTAGGGAAAGCTCATGATGAGCTAGATGCTCTTAAGGCTCAGATTAAGAAGAGCTTTGAGATGAAAGATCTAGGATAGGCCGCTCACATACTTGGTATGCACATTAGACGCGACAAGCATCAGGGACTCCTCTATTTGTCACAGAGGGAGTACATTCATAAAGTCCTTGAGCGCTTTTGCATGCAGGACGTAAAGCCTATTGGTTGTCCATTGCTTCTTATGTGAAGGTATCACAGGCTGATTGTCGGCAAACAGATGAGTAGAGGGCCGAGATGGCCAAGATTCCCTATGCGTCCACAGTGGGTAGTCTTATGTATGCCATGATAGCCACTCGTCCAGATATTGCCTTTGGTGTATTCACCGATGCTGGAGGTGCTATTTCTTGGATGTCCAAGGTGCAGAAATGCATGGCCCTTTCTACTATAGAGGCCGAGTATATTGCAACCACCAAGGCTTGCAAGGAGGCCATTTGGTTGGGTCATTTAGTTGCTGACCTTGGTATTGATGCTATCCCTACACTGCATTCGGATTCTATGAGTGCTATTCAGTTAGCCAAGAATCTGGTCTTCCACGCAAAGACGAAACACATTGAAGCGAGGTATCACGTCATACGTGGGGTCGTTGAGGACAAGTCTGTTGATCTTGTCAAGATCTCGACTGACCAGAATCCTACAGATCTGCTCACAAAAAGCGTTTCTACAGAGTGCTTTGCCTTCCTCAGAATTGATGGGCGTGGGATGAGATGATGTCTTTCCTCACCCTGTTGTACATGTGTACATGTTGTACTGTCTTTTTTCTTTTTCTTTTCACTCCTCACTGGGATAGATTCGCCTTTAAGTGGGAGGTTGTTGGGGGTAAAGGCACCTCTGCCTAGCCGCCCGTGTATTACTACACTGATAGTCACCGCCACTGCATGACTGCAGGTGGCGGGCGCCCATCACCGTCACTTTATTCTTTATTCTTTTAGTGACAGTTTGAATAAAGGAAGGCCCGATCACACATTGTGACTGTTGGAGTTTCCATTTCTAGTCTCTCCCTTTCTTGCTCTTGCTCTCCCACCATAGCTCTCAAGTCCAACCTTCGATCCATCGCTCCCTTTCACTTTCCAATGAGGAAGTTCATCACACGGATCTTCCATGAAGGGCAATTGTTCTTGTCGAGCTTCTCAATAATGGGATTTTCACTGTGCTCTGTCATTATCACAAACAAGGATATAACACTGCAAGCTAGTCTTCTGCAATCTTCCACAACATGTGCATAGTAATACACCAAGCAACCTTTTTCATGGATTTCTCAATAGTACATGTAATCTGCAACCTGTTTGCAGATAAATCTTATATTTTCTTCCTGCAAACACCTCAAAAATTACAGATTCTCAATCTATAACCTGCGCACCAACTTTCGGTCAATACAGCCAAAATCACAATGTACCCTGAAACTGCTGTCCGCAACATTGCGGCTCTAAAATGGGGCCTAAAATGGCCTCAAACACCCAACCTGCAAAATATACAGTAGTCTACTCGCACACCAAATCTCACAGCAATCTGAGATTTTTACTCGACCCTGCTTCTAGTTCCTCCACATACACTATCCAAGAGAGAGAGTGGAAGAATGGGAGAGCTTATTATCTGTTTGCTTACTTGCTCGAACCTTGCTTCTTCTCCTTCACTTCAGCCTTCAAAATCAGCCTCTCTCAATGGTGCGGCTCTGATAGCATGTCAAGAATAGCATGGTGGGGGGACTTGCTTGAGTTGCTGCACCAAACACACACTGTATACACAAGAGGAAGCTCACTTAAGGACACAAGAAGAGAGATGGAGGCCAAAAAGTTTTCTTGCTGATTTTTTCTTGTTCTTCCACACACTATACAATGTACACAAAGTATAGATAAGATACAACATAAAGGAAAGTGGTCTACTAAGTCAAACAGTGCATAACCGACTACACTAATCGACTGGCGCTATGTCTTTGCCAGTTGTAGGTAGGTATAACAAACTAAATATAATAAGTGATAAGTCAGTGGCCATGTGAGTATCATAATGACCACCAATGTGCTAAGTGTAGATGTGCGGACCCATCTAGCCAAGCGATCCATCATCAATGTCCGCACATGTTGAGCTTGCCATCTCAACACCATGTAGGGGGACTCTCATATAAACTGAATCGTTTATGTTTCTTTCGATTTGTTTTTGTTTTTAAAAAGTGTTATTATTATTTTCTTCTATAATTTCTTAGGTTTCTAAACTCTAAGTCTTTTTATTAATTTTTATTTTATTCCTTTTTTATTTCAAATGAATATGTATATATAGATGAGGTACGAAACAACCTACACATGTACATGGATATTGCAACTCCAAGAATTGTCAATATAAGCATGCGATAGTGTTCAAATCAAAACAATAACCAAATCTATACATAAATCATACACTAACCACTACATTGTTAATGGGTTAGATAAATGTATAATGAAACTTTCCCTAAATAGGAATAATTTTCATACGCTCATGTCATAATCATGATCTACCGATATATCCTAATCCATCCACCATGGACTATTTGTTTATAGCATTGCATATCTCCACTTTATAACTACTCTCCCATATATAATCATTCACCTAGCTAGACTGAAGTATTACTAACTCATAGCACTGAAAGGAATACCCTAACCATGCATGCAACTAATTACCTAACTACATGAAAACTAAGCCACTTAAGCTAGAGCATGTGAGAAACTTAAAAAATGAAAGGACATAAACAAATCTTAATGGAGGTGTGTTTTTTTTTTCATCTATTTATTGTTTTTGGTTGTTTTTTTTCAAGTAAATTAGAATGAGCACGAAAGAAACTAAGAAAATAAAATATCTAAACCAAAATCCTCACACACTCTAAAATATTTTAACACAAATAGTAAGCTCAGCCCAACATCACCTACACTATCTAAGCCAAACCTATCAACTAAACTACTAGATATGGGATGCTCCTGAATAGCCTTCAACGTAGGCACATTATCAGAGATCATAGATCCACTATTAGAAGCATCACTAAAAACTTCCATCACATCATGGAGCAGAGTTGTGACTACATCATCATAATAGGGCATAGGTGCCACTGGTAAATATCCTAAAGAGTATCCATCGGTCACATGTATATACCAACTAATATAATCCAAACAAAGAGTACTAACACTTACTTGATCATTAGGATATGATCGAGTAAGATGGTAAATAATAGCTTGAGATCGAGAAAAATCCTATCGCTTATTACCCTCCCTTTACTGGGCAATGCCATGCATATGTGAGAATACGCTATCATAATCGTGGCACTAATAAGTGTAACCAATAGCATCATGCATGACAGTGGTACCATAATGTTGAAAGTAAGTGCAACACTACCAACACAGGAGCTGCGCATGCACATAAAGATGCTATTGATATGGTCTACAACCAAATGGTGGATGGTAGTGCAACTAAAAAATGATCACAAAAGAAGAACCACAACAAGAATTTTCCCTTGATGCATATTAGAACATGTCATGCATCTAAAAATGTGGAATACTATAAGGCCCAGCATATATAGGGTCAGAACTATTAGCATCAAGACAAGGGTAAAGTGCATCAATCCACAGAAATGCCATACCTACATCCTAGTAAAACCCCCCAAAAGAAAAGAAGCCCAAATTCAGATTAATCAGACGTTATTCTAACCACTAAGCTAACTGCACCTAACTACCCTAAATAACAAACTATTTAAGGTGGAGGCCATTAACCCTAAATATCTCATTTTTCAGCATTAATATCTTGCACATCTAGAGAACCATTATTGTAAACTTTAATAAACTTAAAAGGTCCTAACTAGGGAATTTTAAGCTTCCTTGAAAATTCGTAATAATGGCTATCATAAAGTAAAACTAACTTGCCCTCTTTAAACTCTCATACTTTGATATTTTGGTCATGCCAAGCTTTAGGACATTTTTGCATTGCTTATAAGCTTTGTAAAGCTAATAATCGTTCCTCATCTATGTCAAGATTGTGGGAGAGAAGGAAGGAGTCTCACTTAAAGCTTTCTTGCTTGCAGAATGGGGGAAGACACACAAGGGTGGAGGCTGAAAACAGTTTTCCTCTTCTTAGTTGTGTAAGCCAAAAGAACTCTAGTACAAAGAAATAGAAGAACCCTATATATGGGTCTCAACCCAAACTCAACTAACTAAGGTGGCATACTAACTGAGCCACGAACTAGAGTAGATAAAGATAGCTATCATGTAGCTATTATTCATGGGCGGTGTACCAACCGCGTCTGCAACTGACAAGTCGGTGACATAAATACACAACGATCACCCTGGCGTATCACGAGTGGAGCTCGATATCTCAACACTCCCCCTCGAGCTCAATCCCAATTCCTGCACACCAAGCAGGTCTCTGAACTTGCACAGCTTCTCTGCGCCCAATGCCTTCGTGAATATGTCAACTACCTGATCCTCTGTGCTAACATAAACTAGATCAATAAGACCTAGTAAAACCCTCTCTCGCACATAGTGATAATGCACCTCAATGTGCTTTGTTCTAGCATGATAGACTGGGTTATTTGCCAAGTGTATACTACTCATGTTGTCACAATAAATGACAACTGGTCCATCTGTAGACTGATGCATATCATAAAGTAGCTTATGCAACCAAGCTACCTCACATGCAGCCATTTCTGCACCCCTGTACTCAGCCTCTGTGCTCGACAAGGCAACTGTAGGCTATTTCTTGCTGCTCCAAGTGACTGCAGCACTCCCAAAAGAGAACACATATCCACTGGTAGATCGTCTATCAGAAATACTACTAGCCCAATCAGCATCAGTGTATCCATGCAACTGTATCTGAACCCCAATCTCATAAAATAGTCCATACTGCAATGTGGACTTCACATACCTGAGTATGCGTCTAGCCGCATCCAAATGTGGTTTCCTTGGAGCCTGCATAAACTGACTTACCAATCCAATAGCATAGCTCAAATCTGGCCTGGTAATAGTCATATAAATCAAACTTCCTACTATGCGTCTGTACATAGTAGGGTCTTCTAGAAGCTCACCTGCATCTGTGCTCAGCTTCACATTCTGCTCCAAAGGAACTGAAATAGGCTTACAGCCTGTCATCCCATATTTGGACAGCATGTCCAATCCATACTGCCTCTGCAAGAGCTGAATCCCACTAGGTGATCTAATCACCTCAATGCCCAAGAAATAACGCAGCTCTCCCAAATCCTTCATCTCAAACTTCTGCTTCAATAGCATTTTCACATGAAGAATATCTTCATCACTGTCACCTGTCATAATCAAATCATCAACATAAATGACAAGTAGCATAATACCTTTCTCTGTTTTTCTCACATAAAGTGAGAAATCTGCCTTGGAAATCTGAAAGCCAATAGTGACAAGATACTGTCCTATCTTGTCAGACCATGCTCTAGGTGCTTGCTTCAAGCCATACAAGGCTTTCTTCAACCTGCAAACAAACTCAGGATGAACAGCATGCACATAACCTGGTGGCTGCTCCATATAGACCTCTTCTTGCAAATCACCATGCAAGAAGGCATTCTTTACATCCATCTGATGTAAAGACCATCCCTTTGATGTAGCCATAGCAATGACTGCTCTTACGGTTGCCATCCTTGCAACCGGACTGAATGTTTCTTCATAGTCAATACCATATGTTTGTGCATACCCCTTGACTACTAATCTTGCCTTGTATCTATTCACAGAACCATCTGCATTGTGCTTCACCTTATAAACCCACTTACAGCCAATTGCATTTTTACCTTTAGGCAAAGGTACAAATTCCCATGTAGCATTTGCTTCCAAGGCATCCATTTCTTCATCCATGGCTTTCTCCCATTTTTCTTTTCCCATGGCTTCCTCAAAAGAAGTGGGTTCTGGTTCCTGTATCACTTTAACCATATATGCATAGTGAATGGCTGTAAATCCATCATATTTCAGCCTATCCACAGGATACCTAGCTCTCGTAGACCTGAGCAAAGTAGGTTCACTCCCAGGTGCTCTCAAAACATCCCTGGTCTTCCTTACTCCAGGTGTAACAATAGAAGGAATACCCAACTCATCATCAATGCTCTGTTCTGAGCCACTGGATTCACCATCCACATAAGAGTGACCTGCATTCACATCAAACATGGATTGATCAACCTTCTCTTTTCCTTTTCGTGATACCTGCATACCACTAACTTCATTACTTTGAGAAGATTCTCCTGATCTCAATCTGCCTGTCCATGGCGAAGAATGTGAACCACTACTAGAGGACGCTCCAGGTCCACTAATATTTTGTGACTGTTGCTGTGAATTTTGTGCAGCATTACCACTTTGTGCATCTACATCATCAATCACATTTACTGGTTTATACCAGCTACTCATCTCATCAAAAACAACATCTCTGCTCACTGTAAACTTACGAGTAGAAGGGTTATAGCATCTATACCCTTTTTGCTACAGAGAGTAACCAATAAAGATGCACTTCTCAGCTTTTGGATCCAACTTGGATCTCAACTCATCTGGCACATGTACATAGGCAATACAACCAAAAATTTTCAAATGAGAAATATCTGGTTTCCTACCAGTATACCTCTCCTCTGGAGTCATTCCATGTATTGCTGCAGTGGGAGTCCTGTTCATTATGTAGACTGCTGTAGCAACTGCTTCAGCCCAATAAAAATCTGGCAATTCTTTTTCATTGAGCATGGCACGAGATACCTCTCCAATATGCCTGTTTTTTCTTTCTGAAATTCCATTTTGTTGTGGGGTATGACTGCATGAATATTGCTGCTTTATGCCATGCTCCTGTAGGAACCTTGCAAACTCATTTGAGAGGTACTCTCCCCCTCCATCTGACCTTAGGCATTTTATCTGCAAGCCTGTTTCTTTTTCAACCATAGCTTTAAGAGTTTTGAAATGCCCAAAAACTTCACTTTTTTTTTTCATAAAATACACCCAAACTTTTCTACTATAGTCATCAATAAAACTGACAAAATAATGACAGCCTCCAAGAGATGCAGCTTTAGTTGACCACACATCAGAGTGGATTAATTCCAATGGCTTCTTACTCTCTTGAACATGTCTAGGAAATGGTTTCCTTGCCTGTTTTCCAAACTGACAGGCTTCACATACCTTATGCATTTCTGCAACCTTGAATTTCGGCAAACCTGCAACAATATTTTGGGCCTGCATTGATTTAAGTCGCTATACATTAACATGACCAATGCGTTTATGCCAAATATCAATATCTGCAACTACACCGGTCCCATGTGCAAACATTGCTGCACTCAATTCAGACATGTTTGCATCCAATGTAAACATTCTGCCCTTCTTCTTTCCTTTTTCTATCAAGCGACCTTTATTTTTCATATCCTCAACAAAGCATCCATGAGGATTAAATCTGACCTGCAAGCCCTGCTCAACCATTTGACCAAGAGAAACCAGATTCTTGGTGATATTCGGGACATGAAATACATCGGACAGGTATTTCTTTTTCCCATCCTGCATAGACAAAGGAATTTTTCCAATCTGCACAATAGGATGTGCAGTATCATCACCAGTCTCCACAAATCCTGGTTTTTCCATTTTCCTTGCATCCTCCATCCATTCTACATGACCTGTCATATGGTTTGATGCACCTGAGTCAACATATCATACATCGTTGCTTTCTTCTGCACTTGTCACAGAATTGTTCATGTGCTGCACCATAAATAGATGCTCATTTCTTTCATCACCCTGTCTACTAGAGGATGCATAATTTCCTTGTTGCAGTTTTCCATTCATGATGTCATTCTGCTTTTTATAGCAGTCTTTAGCCATATGACCCATTTTACCACAATAGTAGCATTCAACATTACTATTTGCATTTTGGCCTCTTTGCCATCCACCACAACCTCTTTGGCTCCCCCTACCTCTAGAGTTACCACGTCCTCCTCCATAGGACTGGTTTTCTTGAGTTTGCTGCATATTCTGATTTCTACCACGGCCTCCTCTACCTTTGCCTCTACCTCTTCCAGCATTTGAGTAGAAGACAGCTTCTTTTGAAGTTCCTCCTGAAGAAGATGCACCACCATTTCTTTGCTCCTCAGAAATTAGAAGAGCAATCAGCTCCTCAAAATCAGGAAATCTTTCACGAACTGAAATGGATGTCCGAAACTGTGCATAATCCTTTCCTAGACCATTCAAGGTCACAGAAACTAAATCATCATCTTCCACTGGTGACCCAATGGAAGCAAGTGCATTTGCAATCTTCTTCACCTTCATGTGGTAGTCGTTGATGCTCATATTTTCTCTTTGCACATTGTGCAACTCTTGCTTGAGCTGCATTTTCCTGGCTTTCGTATTTGTGCTATACATTTTTGACAAAGTATCCCATGCCTCCTTTGGCGTACTTGCATCCTGAATATGCACAATCATAGAGTCTGAAATGCTGATAGACAGTCAATACATAACTTTCCTGGCTCTCTCATGTCATGCTTTAAATGCCTGCATTTGCTATTGATTGGGAACATCAGGAAGAACTGGTTCTTCTTCATTTCCTGCAACAAATTCCCAATATCCTTTTCCCATAAGGAAATTCGTCATTCTAAACTTCCATGCTTGGAAGTTGTTCTTGTCAAGATTTTCAGTGACAATCTGTGAAAGAGAATCAGATGCCATTACACAAGACTGCAAAAAATTCTGTCACTGCAAAAACCACAGCTTCACCCTCACAAGGGAAAATCTGCAAAACTGGCGAAAGTGGTATTTGACCACACAGTCACTTCCTAGTGACGATTTTGCATCAACAGGCAATAGGGATGATTCTGTAACTCCCAATGTCTCTGCGCACAAGCATACAATGCAATTTTTACAGTAACTATTCACCGACCTATAGAATAGTGGCTGCACAACATAAAACTGGGCCTTTTCCCGAGTGCGTGCAGAAAACTTCCGCCTCCAAAACAGGCCCCGAAATGGCCTCAAATCAAAAAAACAAGGTCGCCATGGGCTAAAGCCCTCTCCTGCAGCATATACTGCCCTCTTGCTTCACCGCGAAGGGCGTCTCAACCTGAGACAATGCACTCCTGCACTTTCTGACTGTGCTACCTGCAGAGATCTGCTCCCAAAAACAGAAAATGAAAGCAACACTGCTCCTCTTACCAGAACACCGCGAGCTTGGCTTGCTTTCTTGAGCTCCTTACCACGAATAAGGCTCTGATACCATGTCAAGATTGTGGGAGAGAAGGAAGGAGTCTCGCTTGAAGCTTTCTTGCTTGCACAATGGGGGAAGACACACAAGGGTGGAGGCTGAAAACAGTTTTCCTCTTCTTAGTTGTGTAAGCCAAAAGAACTCTAGTACAAAGAAATAGAAGAATCCTATATATGGGTCTCAACCCAAACTCAACTAACTAAGGTGGCATACTAACTGAGCCACGAACTAGAGTAGATAAGGATAGCTATCATGTAGCTATTATTCATGGGCGGTGTACCAACCATGTCTGCAACTGACAAGTCGGTGACATAAATACACAACGGTCACCGTGGCGTATCACGAGTGGAGCTCGATATCTCAACAATCTAACTTCACTAATTGCAAAATCATTTTCTTCAACAATTGAACTTCTCCTAACCATAACAATAGAGCTACTCACAAAGTAGGCAACTCTTGCTCAATTGGAAAAATAGCATTAGTTCCATAAAGCCAGTTAAATGGTGTATTTTGCATTATCACATTGTAGGTGGTTTTGTAGGCCCAAAGTGCCTCATATAGACGTCATCCCAATCTTGCCTATGATAAGCAACCTATAAGAGAGGGAACAGAGGGTACATAGGGGTAGGTACAAAAGGTGAAGGTACCAATCATTTGACGTAATACAAGTCTCCTTCATCTTCTCTCTTTCTCAAATTTCATGGCTGCCCTCTCTCTCTTTCTATCTTTCTCTCTTCTCATCACTCTCTTTCTCTCTCTTCTGCACCTCTTCTTCTCTCTCTTCTATAGCCTTCTCTCTCCTCTTTCTCTCTCTCTAGTCCTCTTCTTGTGACAAGTGGTATCAAAGCTTCTTAGGTTCTTGATCTAGTTAGTCATATCTCATTTATTTTCCCCCCTTTAAGTCACACAAATCCAAGAACCTTTCAAGTGCACAAGGTATAGATATAGACAAGAGTAGCAGTGAAGTGATCAAAGGTCCATAGACCAAAAAGATAGCATGCCTAGAGCATTAATGGAGTCTTGGATCAAGCTTTTTGGCTTGAAGGCTAAAGTTAGCATTAGTCATTTTAGGCCATTTTTGAATGTATTTCTCTTAAAACAGTGGTAATAGGAGTTAGAGGGGGTTATAGTTAACTGCTACTTTTCAGGGAGAGTCTTTCTCTCTCTCTTTCTTTTGAGCTCCTCTAAAGCTTCCATGGAAGTGATTAGCCCATTTTTCCTTCCATCTTCTTGATCTCAGACTTGACCCTGGAAGCAACCTCTCACTTGCAATCCCCTCTTTAAGAACTGTATTTAGTTTCCCTTATCATCATGCAACCCGGTGTCGAAGGGTTTATGAAAGCAAAGTCGCGTCTTCAAAAGACCTTGATAAATTTCAGGATAAAAGATCAAACAAATGAATAAGCAAGATGTAAGGATTTGTGTCTACCAAGCTTTCAACAAGACCTCGTCTTTATAGCAATGATAAGACTAAAAGCAAGTTTTCAGCTGAGCATAGAATTCATCCTTCAATATTGAAACATTTAATACAAATCTGGTTATCAGCTTCAGACAGAAGTATTAGCATTATCCTTTCAGAGGTGGCTCCTTTCCAAGATCAAGAGGGTTGGACACAGAATGATCAAGAACCATATATTCTTTTACATTCTCCATAAGCCGACAAACTGATTTGTGGCAATGTAAAGCACATTTTTCTCTTTCATGTTAGTATTTTTAACATATGAACAATAACTGTAATCATGTGCAGCAAGTACTATTGCATCATCTTCATATTTCCAAAAGCAAACGCCTTATAAAATTTTGCATTTGCAGCAAGAACTCCAGATCTGTTGTCCTCTTGTAAAGCTTGTTTCTCATCTCTCAATTTTTCTGCTTTGCTATAGTTTTCAGAGCGAATAGCAGTCCCTTTAGTATCAACATCATATCTGGCTTCAAGGTCTTAAAGGTGGGTTTATCACCTGACATGGCAAACTTGGATCAATGGGGCTTTATAGTGCAAATGCTCCTTTCAATTGATACGAAGGTAAGCAGTTGTACTGCAGTAACTCATTGCTGAAACTAGGAGATTTCTCTCCTAACCTTCTTCCACCTTTTGAATGAAAACAAGTCAAGAATTATCATCTCTGCAAGTGTTGTGGCCTTCTCCCTCGTAATGCCTTCGTATAGAGTTTCAACGTAAGCAACAACCAGGTCAGGCTGTCGAGTCGCCCATATATGTATTTTGGAGATTAAAAAGCAAACTTCTGGCCCTGATTTGCAAGCTATGAAGATAAGAGCTCATCGACACATTATTTATGATGCATCTTGCTCGATAGGTCTCTCAACAGCTTCCACATCCTCTATTCGATCTCTGTCCTTCCGTTTGACTGGAGAGAATCGGCCCCTATTCTTCTGCTACTTCTACTCTCTGGCCTAATACAGGAATATCCTCATACAATTTCCCACAGTTCGTGTTTCATAACTGGTTGGTGCCAGCTTCTACAATCTATTCGCCAACAAGAGCGCTGATGAAGATAAACGAGATGTAAACAAAGTTCCTTTTTGTGATAAGCCTCAAAGCAGTGTCAAGAACACCCAGTTTCTGTCTGTGAGCTAGATCCATCATCAGAAACTCCTTCCCATACAGAAAATCATCCTCTTCGTCTTCGACATCATGATTAGCAAGGATCCTCCCAAATTGCAGAGCTCTTTCCCTGTGTGTCCACTCTTCTTCCCTTCTCGAATTCTGTTTGGAACGGATCCTATCTGGTCACCACTACCATACACAGTATTCCAAGGTGCTCGTCCACTGTTCCCACAGTTTTGACGTTTTTCTCTTTGTGCACCCTGCAATTCTACTATGTTCGCCCACAACACCAGACTGAGATCTTAGGCTATTAGAATGCCAATGTGAAGTCATGGAAACACCACTGTTTATTAAGGAAGTTTCTGTATATAGTCCAGATTGGGGTAATTCTATAATGCTTTGATCTGCTGTGCCATGATAGCTTGCAAAGATTGGAACTGGACAATAACCTAAGACTGCCTCTTCCTTACAAGGATCCCCTCTTCCTCCCGCTTTTTTTCCGCTTTTGTTCCTTGTTTGCGAGAAGCTCATAAGCTGCCTGAATTCTGATAAAGTGTGATTCCGCAGTTTCTCCTTCTCTAAGCTCTATGCTGCCATCATAGACATCTGGATGGCATTGTTTATCCATCTGACGGTATGCAACCTTAATTCCATCTTTATCTAAATTCCATTCCACTCAGTTTCCCAATTTCTGACATGCCCCCTCTCTCCTCTGTTTCTCTTCAGTTTTTCCGATTCCCCTTTCCAGTTGACGACTTCCTCCTTTATCCATAATTCTGCGCCCTTCACTGTCTACTCCGTGGTGGAAGACGAGTGTATGTAGAATTGTAAGGGAAACTTCCACACTTCACGACAAAACCCAGGCTCAATGCGTGCGACTCCCTCTCCCCTTCTGCAACCTGTCCCTCCCTCTTTTCCATTCCATAATTCTCTGTTTTTTCCCCCCAAAAAGCCTCCTTTTAAAAATAGCCCAAAAGCTTCTCCTTTTTCCCCTCAAAGCATGGCTCCTTTCATGAGCTCAAATATGCCTCCACTAAATATGAAACACTAGAACCCAAAAAAAATGTCCCAACAAGTGCCTTAGAACCTTCTTAGACCCTTCAATCATCACATGGAACCGAAAAGGTGTTCAGCACTAGTGGGTTTAGCAGCAGATTTCAGCTTTTCTACTCTTTGTACATCTGATAATGCAATCCCATTCATTTCTAATAAAAGTAATGCTTCCCACCATTGTTGTACCAAATGCCGCAAAAGCCATCTTAAACAATCAACTTTCTTTCTGTGAGAAGATCCTTACATAAACCGAAACCTTTCCAAATTCCTTGCTGTTGACGATATTAATTACACACTTATTATCAGTGGAAACATTGCAGTATTTGCTATTCACAGCAATAAGATTGATCGTGTACAGATTTGAGAAAATGCCCTCCTCTTACATCTGTTTGTATAGTTGTAATGTCTTCTCTCCTTGACCCTGCCTGAAAGCAACCCTTCATGCTCGCCACTATACTCATACGCAGAAAATAAATGTAATCACAACAACTAAATATGTACAAAGTACCAAATCCCATGCACAACTTTTGGGTGGTTTACACACCTCGAATGCGCAGCAATACGACATCCACCCCCTCTAATCCTGCGCATCCTCCGGATGGGCCAACTACCCATGATCATTATCATCAAGATCCACAAACAAATCAATCTCTTCGTTATGCATTTCCGGTAGATCAACAAGATTATCAGCCATATCATCTGTCTCTTCCATTGGAGTTTCTTGTCGTTGCTCTTCTCTTGAAAATTCTTCCAATGCATAATCCTCATCATCTCTTTTCTTGAAAATCTTGATTCTTTTTCCAGCAATAGGCACTCTAAGCACTGTCCCATCCAATTCAGTCAGCTCATATGTTGCATTATCAAAAACATGTCTAACTATGTATGGCCCAGACCATCTTTTCACCATCTTCCGAAGTGCAGTATGCTGATTTTCAAGGCTGCTATCAAAGACCAATACCCAATCTCCCTCTTCTATTGCTCTAAGCCGCAAGCGATGCCTGCTATCAAACCTGTCCTTGTTCCTTAGTCTAGCAACTTTCAACCTGTCAATAGCTAGCTGAATATCCTTAGGTCTCCTCTCCAACTGTCGAATCCGAAGAGCTAAGAGCTCCTCTCTCATCAAATCCTCCTGCCAAGGTAAAACTAACCAAGTCAAAGCACAAGTCTCAATCGGCATAACAGGTTTCTGACCATACATCAACTCTGCAGGCATATATCCTGTGGTAACACTATGGGTCGTACGATCAGCTCACAAAGCAAATGGTAGAAGTCTTGGCCATTCTCCAATCCGTCCTCTGCATGCTTTGGCTAATGCTTTCACTATTGGCGGATGCCCTCTTTCACTCTTCCCATTTCCCTCTGGATTGTATGCTGTGGTTAGAGCCAATTTGATTCCTAGCTGAGAGAAAAACTCCCTAACTTCATCTGCATCCAATTCACCACGATCCGCAGTGATCTTACCCACACAACCATACCTGCAGAAAATTTCCTCCAATAAGAACTTACACACTGCACTAGTGGTCTTCGTTCTCAAAGATCTGCCCTCAACATGATTGGTAAGATCCTCTCTAGCCAAAACAATATACCTCATCTGCCATAGACCCATAGGCATGGTAACCAAATCAACTACCCACTTATAATGAATGCATAGCGGATAGATCGGATGAAGCTCATCTCTATGACGCACTACTGAATACATCTGGCAGTCTCTGCAAGTCTCAACAAAGTGAGAAACATCTCTATACATGCCTTTCCACCAATATTTCTCCTTGATTTTCTCATAAGTAGCCCATACTCCTCTATGACCAGCCCAAGGACTCTCATGAAACTCCCTCATCACCTGTAACTGTGTCTCTCTATCACAGACAACCCGCAAAGGTAATCCGCCTCTTTTCTTCGGATGCTTCCAAAGAAATCCGTCCTTGAGAAAATAACCATAGGCTTTCCTTCTGATCTTCTTAAACTCTTCATCTGTCCATTCATCTCTTTTGCTTAGTGTACTAAGGTACCTGCCAATCTGCAACCAATCTCCAACATAGAGTTCTTCTATGAAAGCCACAATATCATAAACATGACAAACATGATCAACCATAGTGGCTGAAATTTCTGCATCATCCTCTTCTGCAAGTAGAGTCTCCTCATCATCATACCTGGCTCTAGATAACATATCAGCCACTGGATTATCCTTCCCTACTATGTGTTTAAATTCCGGATTTAATGACTTGATGTATGCAATCCATCTCAACATAGCTATATCCGGAGTAGAGCAACTCGTGATCATACCAATCAATGGCAAGCAATCTGTCTCTACCACAACTGAAGCTCCAATAAAGTACTCCTTGTCACATTTGAGAGCCGTGACAATCCCCAGTAACTCCCTCTTGATTTGCGGATATCTCCTCTGTCTCTCGTTTAGGACTTTCGCCCCAAACCGAATAGCATACCTATTTCCATCTGCATCATCTTGACCCACAGCCCAACCTATGCCAATTGGACTAGTGTCAACTGTCAATACAATAGGCCTATCACAATTATAATCCGCTTTCTTGAGAGTAGGAGCTGCAATAACTTCTTCAATTTCCGCATGGCTCTAGTGTGGCTCTCATCCCAATAGAATTTCTGCCCCTTTCGAAGCAGCTGATACAAACAATCTGCTATGTGTGCAAAATGAGGTATCCAAATCATATAAAACACGCAAGCACCAATGAATCTCCGTACCTCAGAAGTGGTAGAACAATACTCTGCAATCTTGCCTATAGCATTCACCTTATCAGGTGAGGGTTTCCTGCCATAATATCCACACATATGCCCAACAATAACAACCTCATTCACTCTAAAAACAGATTTTTGCCCTAAAAGTGTCAAGTTCACTTCTTCTAACCTGGCCAAAATCTTCTCACATGCTGAAATATGATCAGCCACAAAGTATCTGCATCCCTGCTCATTTAGACTCTCATTCTTCTCTTCTTCTGCACACCCCTTAATGGGCACATCATCCAAGAAAGGCATAGTAAGCTGAGGTATGTAATCACGAAGGACCTTATGCATGGCATTCATCATATGCGCAACAGAATTAGTGGCACCTTGAGGCAAGGTACACATCCTGACAAGCCCAATAGGAGTTCTCATGGTGGTTATGTCCCTGCTTTCCAAAGCCAGCTGAAACTGATCATAACCTGAATACAAATCACCCAAAGAATAGATGGCACGTCCAGCAAATGCCTCTGCAAACTCATCCACAACTGGACCTATACCAACATTCCTGATAGTAACTCTGTTCACTGGCTGCATGTCCTGAATAAATCGAAGAGTACCATTCTTCTTTGGAACTGTAAACCACCTGTTTGAGTATGGTGCAGATGAAGGCTCAAGGATTCCCATCGTGATTTTCTCATTCAATAAATCAATCAGCTTTGGCAAGTGTGCTTTAGGCACTGGAATAGGTCGGAGATTCCATGGAATATGAGGAATAGTAAAAATAACCATAGGAGCAACAATATCAGGATTCACACATCCAATCTCATGTGGGACAAAAGCAAATCCCCTTCCATGACGCTCAAGCATCTCCTGAAAGCATTGCTTCTCCATGGGTAACAAGAAATCACCATTTCCAATTTTCAATTCAGTAAGTGTCTCTGCTGAAAATTTATGACCAATATGCTCCGGATTCCTCAAAATTTGCTGTTTAGCAGCCCTCTCTATTTGCTGATCACTGTCAGATGGAAGCGGTACAGCAATCGGCTTCACCTTTTTATCCACAGTTTTGTATTTCGTGTCAACCCTGGCTTCATTATGCTCTTCTGCATTACATAAACCTTGCTGTAAATCAGTAATTCTGAACTCCAATGGCTGAATATTCTCAGCCCTCTGCTCTATGGACTGCATAGAAACAGCCCCAAACTCTGAATGCTGAAATATTTCAGCAGTAAACTCTGTTGGCTGAAAATTTTCAGCCCTCTGTCTCTCTGAAAGCTGATCATAACCAGCTGGAAACTCTGTTTGCTGAATTTCTTCAGCACTCAATACTCTTTGCTGAGTTACCTTAGCCTTTGACTCAATCTGTGAAACAAAATCTGCAATTTCATTAAACATATCCAAGGATTGCACTAATACATTACCATGACAATTCAGCATATCAGTTTTCAGCATATCTCCCATCTCTACCATCGTATCTGCACAAATCACACTGTCATACATACCATCTATGTGCTCATCATCCTCCAAAATTCCTGCATTTTTCAAATTTTTCTCCTTCCTGCATATATACTGCCTGGCAGCTCTAGACAATCTAGAAATCTTCTGATAGCTCATCGAACTGTTTGCTGAAATCCCAACATAACCGGAGGAGAAAACACTGCTGCCAGGAGGCGAGAACTCCAATCTCCTCTGCTCTGTACCACCGTCGTCTCGCGAAACGGCGGTACCTAATGAAAACCCGAATCCCTCACAGTAGGCAAGGGTGCATCTCTGAGAGTATCCCTGTTTCTAACATGGTTCACACATACAGTCATAAACTGAACTGCTCTCATACCATCTTTACTGCGAATCCGTGCATAAGCAGATCCATCATCCATGACCTTTGTCTCCATGTGCATCTCTGTAATGAATGGCTGACCAAGAATTATGGAATAAGAGCATGAATCCTGCACAAAGAAATGAAAATCCTCCTCTACATCACCAATAGAAACCCTGACACTAGGGCAAGCAGCATATAAATCACCTGCAGTGTTATTGGCGGCTCTCATACGCCACCCATGCTCTACATCCATAGGCCATCTGTTACTCTCATAAACTCCACGAACAATGAGATTAATCTCTGAACCATGATCAACCAATGCAACATAAGGCACCTGTTTTTCTCCAACCTTTACCGTCGTCTCTGTAGTTGCTCTAGCCCAATGGCTCCGCGAGAAGTGACTACGCGGTATCAAAACAGGCTCATCAATTTCAGCATAATGCATAGGCTGAACCCTCTTTTCTACCTGCGGCAAAACAGAAGCATTATCAACCATAACCTCATCATCATCATCATCCAACTCTCCAATCAAAACTCCCTGTGTATCAGTGGTAGACAATGCATGTCTTTTCCTCTTCAGGACCTCCTGAAACTGATCCTGAAACTCTCTTTTTGAGATGCCCAAAATCTCAGAAATAGTGAAATCACCTCACTGCCAAGTATCTTATCATTAAAGATTTTCTTCATGTCTGTAGATGTCTCAATATCGAACATCAATCTGAATCCTGGCTGCTTCCTCTCTCTAGGCTCTTGCCTCTTTTCCCTCTTTTGAGCATCCTCCATCTGTTGATCTGGCCCTGATCGTGAAGACGGTCCTGCAGTAGGTGGAGTAACAAACTCACCCCCTCTAGTCTTCTTAGCTGCACTTGGATTGTCTTCATCCCTCTTACGCTTCTCCTCAACAAATACATCTGCACCATGAGATTTAGCCAAATAAGCATAAATAGAATACATGTCAACAGGCGAGTCCCAACCTGTCTCTGATCTGATGCTAGAGCCTGCGCTAGTCAAAACAGTTTGCTGAATTTTCCCCTTGTTTGCAGTCTCCATAGCATAAGTCCATAGTGCGGACTGAGTCTCTGATCCCTTCTCAATCTGTACTCCATATGCAGAAGCATCACCTCTAGCCGTCACATAAGAAGTACGCGCAGCCACGTCCTCCACTAACTTCTTCATTCCACCTTTACCAAAGTTGGTAGCAAGTGGAGCTCCTGTCTCAGTCAACCAAATCTTACCATCTTGCCCCCAATATACCAAATTCTGCCTCCTTGCATCCTGGAAAGAGTCACAATCCCTGCAATGCTGATGCTCCGTACTATCACACCAAATACATCTCCGATCTCTCCTAGGAGCACTAGGAGCACTCCTAGGTGCAGTAGGAGCACTAGAAGAAGTAGTAGGCACAGTCGAAGCAAACTGCTCCTTCAACTTACCCACCAACTCCGCTTTGACTGACTCAAGTGTCAAATCTGTGATGCCTTTGATTATATCATCAATAGAGGTAGGCACCGATGGAGCAGATGGTTTTGGAGCAGAAGGTGTAGGCATCGGTCATGGAACAGGAGGAATAGGTGGAGTGGAAATAGTAGGCACTGGCATAGGCCAAGAAACTGGCTGAGGAGGAGAAGAAATAACAGGGATAGAAGTAGGCATAGGAGCAGATGATGGTGTAGGTGTCATGGAACCATTCTGTAGGCGAGTCTTCCATATCCTCCTCTTGGTCAATGTCGAGAATGCATCCTGAGCATCCTGCCAATCAGTTTTAAGACCCATAGGCTTCGTGCGATCTTCAAGAAGCTCACCCAATTCTTCTTGAAGAGCAGGATCTGCAGCTTGCAAGAAAAGTTCAACTTTTTCAACATCCAATGCTCTTTGTTCAATGGCATCAAGCTGACTATACCTCTCTTCGAATTCTCGAATCAACTCCGAAGCAGCAAGACCCTTGTTTGGCATGTAGACCCACTCTCGGAATGACCGCCGAGTAGCCATACCAAAGTCCTCAAGGAAGTATTCTTCTTTTAGAGCCTTCTTAAAATCTTGCCAATGTGTATTTTGAATAAATAAATCAGTCACCTTTGTCCTCAAAGCAGGTGTGACAAGACGAAGGAAGTACTTACTCATAAGTCCAGTAGGAACTCCAAAAAACCCCATCTTGATCTCATATGTCTTCAAATATGCTGAAACATTACGCCCGTCAAATAGCTTCTTCTCACTCTCAACTGCTTCAATAGCCTTAGTCGCGCTGTTTGCATTCTCCTGCTCCGAATAGAGTTGCCTTTGCTGAGACAACTGTTGTTGATGCAATTGTTGTTGCTGCTGCATATACATTTGTGTTTGCTGATTTTGGAGCTGCATATACATGGACATATTCTGCAAAATCTATTTTAGATCCTCGTTGAAGTACTTGACGCAGCAGTCATAGATGGAGCTGAAGTAGACGCAGTTGGAGTTGAAGAAGAAGCTGAAATAGAGGCTGAAGTGTCTCCCATCCTGAAATTTCTGCGACGCTTTCACATCCGGTTCACCAAAGATGTCGAAGGGTTTATGAAAGCAAAGTCGCGTCTTCAGAAGACCTTGATAAATTTCAGGATAAAAGATCAAACAAATGAATAAGCAAGATGTAAGGATTTGTGTCTACCAAGCTTTCAACAAGACCTCGTCTTTACAGCAATGATAAGACTAAAAGCAAGTTTTCAGCTGAGCATAGAATTCATCCTTCAATATTGAAACATTTAATACAAATTTGGTTATCAGCTTTAGACAGAAGTATTAGCATTATCCTTTCAGAGGTGGCTCCTTTCCAAGATCAAGAGGGTTGGACACAGAATGATCAAGAACCATATATTCTTTTACATTCTCCATAAGCCGACAAACTGATTTGTGGCAATGTAAAGCACATTTTTCTCTTTCATGTTAGTATTTTTAACATATGAACAATAACTGTAATCATGTGCAGCAAGTACTATTGCATCATCTTCATATTTCCAAAAGCAAACGCCTTATAAAATTTTGCATTTGCAGCAAGAACTCCAGATCTGTTGTCCTCTTGTAAAGCTCGTTTCTCATCTCTCAATTTTTCTGCTTTGCTATAGTTTTCAGAGCGAATAGCAGTCCCTTTAGTATCAACATCATATCTGGCTTCAAGGTCTTAAAGGTGGGTTTATCACCTGACATGGCAAACTTGGATCAATGGGGCTTTATAGTGCAAATGCTCCTTTCAATTGATACGAAGGTAAGCAGTTGTACTGTAGTAACTCATTGCTGAAACTAGGAGATTTCTCTCCTAACCTTCTTCCACCTTTTGAATGAAAACAAGTCAAGAATTATCATCTCTGCAAGTGCTGTGGCCTTCTCCCTCGTAATGCCTTCGTATAGAGTTTCAACGTAAGCAACAACCAGGTCAGGCTGTCGAGTCGCCCATATATGTATTTTGGAGATTAAAAAGTAAACTTCTGGCCCTGATTTGCAGGCTATGAAGATAAGAGCTCATCGACACATTATTTATGATGCATCTTGCTCGATAGGTCTCTCAACAGCTTCCACATCCTCTATTCGATCTCTGTCCTTCCGTTTGACTGGAGAGAATCGGCCCCTATTCTTCTGCTACTTCTACTCTCTGGCCTAATACAGGAATATCCTCATACAATTTCCCACAGTTCGTGTTTCATAACTAGTTGGTGCCAGCTTCTACAATCTGTTCGCCAACAAGAGCGCTGATGAAGATAAACGAGACGTAAACAAAGTTCCTTTTTGTGATAAGCCTCAAAGCAGCGTCAAGAACACCCAGTTTCTGTCTGTGAGCTAGATCCATCATCAGAAACTCCTTCCCATACAGAAAATCATCCTCTTCGTCTTCAACATCATGATTAGCAAGGATCCTCCCAAATTGCAGAGCTCTTTCCCTGCGTGTCCACTCTTCTTCCCTTCTCGAATTCTGTTTGGAACGGATCCTATCTGATCACCACTACCATACACAGTATTCCAAGGTGCTCGTCCACTGTTCCCACAGTTTTGACGTTTTTCTCTTTGTGCGCCCTGCAATTCTACTATGTTCGCCCACAACACCAGACTGAGATCTTAGGCTATTAGAATGCCAATGTGAAGTCATGGAAACACCACTGTTTATTAAGGAAGTTTCTGTATATAGTCCAGATTGGGGTAATTCTATAATGCTTTGATCTGCTGTGCCATGATAGCTTGCAAAGATTGGAACTGGACAATAACCTGAGACTGCCTCTTCCTTACAAGGATCCCCTCTTCCTCCCGCTTTTTTTCCGCTTTTGTTCCTTGTTTGCGAGAAGCTCATAAGCTGCCTGAATTCTGATAAAGTGTGATTCCGCAGTTTCTCCTTCTCTAAGCTCTATGCTGCCATCATAGACATCTGGATGGCATTGTTTGTCCATCTGACGGTATGCAACCTTAATTCCATCTTTATCTAAATTCCATTCCACTCAGTTTCCCAATTTCTGACATGCCCCCTCTCTCCTCTGTTTCTCTTCAGTTTTTCCAATTCCCCTTTCCAGTTGACGACTTCCTCCTTTATCCATAATTCTGCGCCCTTCACTGTCTACTCCGTGGTGGAAGACGAGTGTATGTAGAATTGTAAGGGAAACTTCCACACTTCACGACAAAACCCAGGCTCAACGCGTGTCGACTCCCTCTCCCCTTCTGCAACCTGTCCCTCCCTCTTTTCCATTCCATAATTCTCTGTTTTTTCCCCCCAAAAAGCCTCCTTTTAAAAATAGCCCAAAAGCTTCTCCTTTTTCCCCTCAAAGCACGGCTCCTTTCATGAGCTCGAATATGCCTCCACTAAATATGAAACACTAGAACCCAAAAAAAATGTCCCAACAAGTGCCTTAGAACCTTCTTAGACCCTTCAATCATCACATGGAACCGAAAAGGTGTTCAGCACTAGTGGGTTTAGCAGCAGATTTCAGCTTTTCTACTCTTTGTACATCTGATAATGCAATCCCATTCATTTCTAATAAAAGTAATGCTTCCCACCATTGTTGTACCAAATGCCGCAAAAGCCATCTTAAACAATCAACTTTCTTTCTGTGAGAAGATCCTTACATAAACCGAAACCTTTCCAAATTCCTTGCTGTTGACGATATTAATTACACACTTATTATCAGTGGAAACATTGCAGTATTTGCTATTCACAGCAATAAGATTGATCGTGTACAGATTTGAGAAAATGCCCTCCTCTTACATCTGTTTGTATAGTTGTAATGTCTTCTCTCCTTGACCCTGCCTAAAAGCAACCCTTCATGCTCGCCACTATACTCATACGCAGAAAATAAATGTAATCACAACAACTAAATATGTACAAAGTACCAAATCCCATGCACAACTTTTGGGTGGTTTACACACCTCGAATGCGCAGCAATACGACACCGGTCCCCCACCCATAGACATATATTGTTAATACCATCCCAAGATAATAGCTCAAGTGCCCCACCTGCCATACATGCAAAGTCTATTGTAAATTTTGAAGCTTCTTCTTACTCTAGAAATGCAATCTACTCAATGCAACCTTTCTCCTTGCCTACTAAAGAAGATGCCAAAGCTTCTTAAATCAGTAATGTCTGAAATAAAAAAACCTGACGTGAACTGCAAATCACGATCATAAGGAATCAAATTGTGCCTATGATGGCATTTCTAGCCACCTTGTGTTGTAACAATTTCTTTGTGTGGCGAGTCTTATGTTGAGTGGTTGATGTCAACCATACAGCTTTGTGCCCAAACATAGATGACATTAGCACCGGATCTTGCAGCAAGGCCAATGTACTTTGCAGTATCCTGTAGCTTCTTTGCAAAATTGAAATGAATAGTCATGTGTGGTTTCAGAGACTTCTGTGCCTAATGGAGGCCCAATCTTTACTTGCAAGAGTTTGGAAGGGCCATGGTAGTCTAACCATGAGAATAGTATAGAGCCATTACTAGCCAAAAGCTTTAGATCAGAAGCATTTTGGCATGAAGAGAGCACTTGGGGCGAGATCTCTCAAATCATCAACTAGTACATAGATAGACTGCACAGAAGTGATTGACCCTTTCTTTGAGTTCTTCAGTGATGGTAACACTTCCAATGTAGGAAACTCAAGATCATTGATGCACACAGATTGAGAGATGCCATCTCCTGTTATTCCCTCAAGTAGCGTCCATGGATCCATAGAATTAGCTTGATTAAAATGGAAGCACTTATACAACTCTACAGTTGAACACCCTTCTTGTGATTTTATGAGTACCATCGGTGAATCTGAAGGTAGAGCAAATACATCATCCACAACCTTCCCTCTCCTAGTACAGTATGTAAAACAAAGGTAATCAACATGACTGGGCACAAGATGCTTGCATTGATTTCAATCAAAGTCACAAGACTAAAGACCAGGAACATTGGTCCTCTCTTTCCAAAGTAGAAAAGAACTAACAACAAGCTTTAGAAATTCAGCCAAGAAGGGGATAGTGGCATAATCATACTTATAGCCTCCTCCTATTTGAAGAGTGATCAAAATACCTAGTGTCAAGACCTAAAATGGGCCCAACGACACTAGCTCTATGGCACTAGCCAGGCCTCTACTATGCACTCAAACCACCCCTCGACCTCACATCCAAGGGGTATACTATCCTAGCCTCTGATGTAGAACTTCGCATTTGTATGAATTGTTATCCAATGGATAACCCTTCCCACACTCCTCAAAGGGAGTCCTTGCACATATCGATGTAATAGACCACATAAGCACAAATAAAGGGAGTGTCCCTCAACTGATTTCTGTGGCCCACTACAGCTCTCCCACACCTCAGGGATTGGTCCCAAGATGTGCCGTGAACACATAAATCACGTATGACACATAATCCTCTCTTTTAAACAATCATTCTAGGAGATGTAATATATTCCTCACTGAATATTCCCCAAAGAAAATGAACCACTAACCCCATGGCTTAGGGTACCTCACCTCCTCAATGTGGGTCAATGTTTATGAAGACAATTGTTGTGCATCCAAATAGGATGGTACCATGTGTTACATGCAATGCAATTGTGTATGGCTTATAGTGCTCAAACATTTCTCCTCCTTGACAACAACATTGTGAAGGTGCAAAAATATTTCTTTTCATACCTTTACTCTAAACGAGATTGCTACATTGCCTAGGGCTAGCACTGAGCATGCTTGTGCTACTCTACCCTCTTAATTTTTAAAACCACACGTTCTATATGCCATGCATTAGAAAAAAAAGCATACTTCAGTATATTATCAACCCTTAACACTCCCCCTTCTCCCTATCGCTTAAGATTATGCATTTGATAATAGGTTTAGAGAGCATTTTTTGTATATTTTTCCTTCATAAAAGCAATAAATACCCACTTTAACATAAAGATAGGGCTGAACTAAGGCTCACCCTCATGCCTCAACCTTATCATACATTCACAAATACAAATGTGATTTTTCTCTATTTTTCAAACGTAAAAAAACTATTTTTCTCTTTTTTTTAAATTTTTCCATTTATTTATTGATAAATATCAATATTTTCTAAGTTACTAATTTGGATGGATTAAACTTATTGAGAATTATTTTTATATCACATTCCATCCCATAGGAATACCATACGCACAACAAAACCCCCAAAATGCATGATTTCTTTAAAACCGCAATGTTGCAGGTTTTGTATCTGGAATTAATGCAAAATGTCTTGCCTTTCGATGCTTGAAAGATAGACTTGGTACATGGTTTGATGTATGCAAGTATAGGGTCTAATTAAGTAGGGAATAACTTGTCATTTGTTAGCAAAGGGTCTACTTCCCACAAGCATAGGGCTTGCTCAAGCAAGGGGTCTACTTAGAAGTAGGGGGCCTACTTGTGTATGTAATAATAGAGAGAAGGGAATAGAAGAAAGAGTGACTATTATGTTTTTCCACAAAGAGCTTAGGCTCTCTTTCAAGTTGATATTGGAAGTGATCACTTGTTAGAGCATAGAAGCAAATGATCCATCGAAAGAAGAGGGCACACTTTTTTATGCCTTCATTTGACATCAAATAAAAAGTTAAACACAATGTGTGTTTTAGCCTTATAAAGGCTTTGGACTTTAAGCTTTTGATGCAAAATTTTCCTCATTTACACTAAGGCTTAGTGTTGGACTTGAACATGCTTGCACAAGAAGTGTTTTGTCAATGACATATACTCAGAAATTGAAACTTTTTCCATGTTGTTTTAGCCATTTCTTACTCATACTACAAAATTTTTCATGGTTGCATTTAATATGCATAATGCTTATTGTATATAATTATTCCAATGGCCTACTTGATGCTCAAAAGACAGTCAGAATATTTCACAAAAATGACAAGGAATCTCTTATATAGTTTTTGAGTATAAGAATAATAGATTTGTCTCAATTTTGAGCTATTGATGCTATTATTGTAGTTGTTTGATTTTGCTGGGCACTTGAATTGTAATCAATGGTCTCTTTTTGAGCTTGCAATTGGACACATCATGGTATTTCAATATATAGGATATATTGCAATTGCTATTTCTTTTTTATCCACTTTTAAACACACACTATTTACTATGGATTTATAAAGAAGGATTGCTACAAGTGGAACAACAAGAAAAAGGGAAAAGAGAATAATGAGGATGATGGCAAAAAGGAGGAGAAGGCCAAGGCAAAGATATATGAGATTAATGGATATAGCAATGATGATAGAGATGTTAAGATAGAAAGCTAAACATGTGCAGACATTGATGATGGATTGCCTAGCTATATGGGTTTGCATGTCTACACTTAGCATGTCCGTGGTCATTGTGATCCTCACATGAGCACTGACTTATCACTTATTACATTTAATTTGTTGTACCTACCTACAACTGGCATAGTTATAGCACCAATCGATTAGTATAGTCAATTACGCACTGTTTGACTTAGTAGGCCACTTTTCTTTATATTGTATCTTATCTATACTTTGTGTACATTGTATTGTGTGTGGAAGAAGAAGAAAAAACCACCAAGAAAACGTTTTGGCATCTATCTCTCTTTTTGTATTCTTGAGTGAGCTTTTCCTTGTGTGTATGTTGTGTGTTTGGTGTACATCAACTCAAGCAAGTTCCCCCACCATGAGATTCTTGACATGGTATCATGGCAACACCATCATTGAGAGGGGCTAGTTCTTAGGGCTAAAGTGAAGGAGAAGAAGCAAGGTTCAAGCAAGTAAGCAATGGGTAAGAAGCTCTTCCATTCTTCAACTCTTTCTCTTGGACAATGCCTATGGAGGCATCGGAAGCAGGGCAAAGTGAAAATATCAGATTGTTGTGAGATGTGGTGTGTAAACATAGCACTATATATTTTGCAGATAAGCCCTTTAGGTCATTCATGAGGGTTTTTTGGCCATCTGAGGCTGTTTCGAGCTCAATTTTAGATATGTAAGGTTCTAGATAACAGTTTTAGAGCATACTACAATTTTCAATGTCGGTCGAAACTGGGCGCACAAGTTATAGATTTCAAATTTGTAAGTTTTGAGGTATTTGCCAAGGAGAAAACATAAGCTTTATATGCAAAAATAATGCTGATTACATGTACTATTGAGTAGTTGGTGAAAAAGGTTGCTTGGTGTATTGCTATGTACTTGTTGTGAAAGGTTGTAGAAGAGTTACTTGTTGTTTTGTATCATTTTTGTGATAATGGCAGAGAACAATGGAAATCCCATGATTGAGAAGTTGGACAACAACAACTCCCCATCATGGAAGTTCTATGTGATGACCTTTCTTATTGAAAAGGGTCTTTATGAGTTTGTTTTAGTTGAAGAAAAGGAGCCAAAGATGAACTTGTTACTACAGATGAATTAAAGACATGGAAAGAATGGAATGAAAAGGATAAAAAGGTGATATATTGGCTATTTGCAATCATTGATAATACTATTCTGGGGCATGCAAAAACTTCACATACAGCTTGGATAAATTTTGAGAATATGTTTTTAGTAAATACAAAGGCATGGAAGATTCAACTCAAGCAAGAGTTGAATACTTTGAAGAAAGGAAAAAGTCTATCAATGAGTATGTTTCGAAGGTGAGGAACATTGCATATACTTTGATAGCGATTGATGCAATGCTTGATGATGATGCTTTGGTTTCATCTACTTTGGGTGGCCTTAATAATGAAAATGCCTTAGAAAGCATTTGTGACTTCTGTATATGTACGGAAGCCATTTCTTAATTTTGATGAGTTAGTCTCTCTCATGATTATCAAAGAGATCAATATGCAAGGTGACTCATCTAACTGAAATGATGAACATGCGCCAAGCATTTTACTCAAGTTCAAGAAGGGGATGTGGATAATCCTCTTTGAGGGGCCGTGGTATGGAACATGCTGGTGATAACCAACAAAACAGGTTAAATCAACAATGTGGCGAAATGCAAGTTTCAAGAGGTTGTGGAAACTTTAGAGGTAGGGGGATCCCTAGAAGGATAGGTGGATGGTAGAATAGAGGTTTTGAAGATTCTGCTATTATTTGCCATTATTATGGAAAAATAAATCATATTGTAGCCCATTATTATGCTAAGAAGGATGATATTTGCAATGGTGAATTCCAGTAAGGAAACTATGCATTGTCTTCAATGACAAAATGAAGAGACAAATGAGCGTTTGTTTGTTATGCATCATATGATGAATGCTATTGCAAGAAAGGGGACACATGTTGATGTATGGTATGTTGATGCAGGTGTATCTACTCATATGACCAATCATGCTGAATGGTTTGGAGAGATACAAGACTTGCAAAATCTAGGTTATGTGCAAATAGGTAATGATTCATGCCACTTAATTTTACACATTGAAAAGGTCCCCTTGTCCTTGCATAATGGCTAGACAAATAGTCTATTAGATGTATTAAATGTGCTATCAATCACACAAAATTTAGATTTTGTTGGCCAAATGGTAGAGCAAAGGTTGTAGGTTCGATTTAGTGCAAAATATTGTTTCGTAGAAGACGTTAATGATAAGTGCAGATTAGTTGCAAAAGGAAGTAGAGTTGGCAGCATGTTTGCTTTAGATGCTCGAATTCTTGCTATGAATGTTGCTATATATGCTAAATGGAAAGGAGTGGTTGTAGACATTGAACTATGGCATAAACCTATTGGACATGAAAATTTGCCAAGGCTGAAATTAATGCAATCCAAAGGATTAGTTACAAGATTGCATGCTTTTAGAGTTGTAGAATTTCATAAAGTGTGTGAAGCATGTCAGTTTGGTAAGTAGGCAAGACAACCTTTTTCGCATGACAAGGATGTGGGCAGAAATATACTTGATGTTGTGCATACAAATATTTGGGGGCCTACACAGAATGTATCTCTTAGTAGCAACAAATACTTTGTCACATTTATTGATGATTATTCAGAGAAGTTGTCGGTATATTTCATGAAGGAAAAGAGTAATGTGTTTGAGCACTTCAAAACTTTCAAGGCTGCTGTTGAAATAGAAACAGGATTGAAAGTTAAGTTCTTGAGATAAGATGGAGAGGGAGAGTATCTCTATAATGAGTTTAGTGCCTTCTTGAGGTCTCATGGGATAAAGAGATAGTTTACTTGCAGGTATATCCCACATCAAAAACGGGGTTGCAGAAAGAGAAAATAGGCATATTGCAGAAGTTGCACGAGCGTTGTTGGTTGAAAAGTATATGTTAAAATATTTTTGGTCTAAAGTTATTCATACTACTACCTATATTATGAATAGAACTCCCATAGCTACAGTTCATGGGATGACCCCCAAATAATGCTTTATAGGCAAGAAGTCTGATGTGTCACACTTGAAAGTGTTTGATTGTATTACATATGCTCATATGCCATATGAGCTATGAAAGAAGCTTGATCCAATGCTAAAAAATGTATTTTTATTGGATATTATTGGTGCACAAATCAAATGTTGGATACGCGCACGTAGTGAGCATCGGAAGGTCCCCAAGAACAAAGAACTCTACTAAAACTCATAAAGCAAGAAGAAAGGTTTGCACGACATGAGGCAAAAAGATAAATTTGGTACAATCTCCCCCATGCCTTGTGTGAGAGCTCCACAAGGCATATATTTATAAATTTATTAATCTTCAAGCTCAAAAATATCCCAATTTACAATTAGCATGCTTTGGCTTTTGTGTTTGCTTTTGCCCAAATAAAGAATAAAGCGGTTGGGCATCCCAAAAGTCGGGATGTGCCCAAATACAATGTTCAATAATGGAATATTTAAGCTGAGTGCCTATGCGCATACAAAATAATAAATGTTTGTCAAACGCTTCAACAAATAAGTACACCTAAATAAATATTAGCGCCATGCCTTTAATGATAAGGCACGCATCCATTAAAAATAATAATTTTTTCTAGGTAATTTGAATACACGCCATCGCTCGGAGCTTCCCAACGCCACATTGCTTGCTCTACACATCAATTAAAGCATTCACTATTGTTAAGAAATAATAAAATTAAATCGACAAAAGTGAATACCTAGTAGTCTTCAGCTACAAAATAATAAAATAGGTTGGAACTATGTCCTAACCTTAATTTAATACGAGTGCACTCTAAACTCATAAACATCCATTAATTTAAATATGTATTTTGTGGAATCACCCGCTATGGAATCACCCACGTGCACATTAAATTAATCTAACATCCAAAAAGGACAGGCATCCCTATCAACTTCTCGCACAAGGAATCCACCTTGTGTATGAGCCCCGGCAAATATAGTTTTACGAAATCCACCGCAAAACCTCACAGAATCCACTGTGGAATAAAAACCTCATGAAAACCACCATGGTCTCATAGAATCCACCATAGAGTATGCCTCCTCGTATCATACCCCTGAGGTGGGATAGCAATTGTCCTCAATTGCTATTAGCTCAATGTGGAGTGAGCAGTGAGTGTAAGCACTTAGGTCGCGGGCGTGCATCCATTGGGCCTTTTCAACAAGATGATTTTTAAACTTAACCAAATATCTAGAATATCTACGGCAAGTTCTAGTGGTCATAAATTCAATATTTAGAATAGTTTCAGGTTCAAGGATTTTAGTTTCTTCTTCTAACAAAGGAGGGTTTTCATAGACAGGGTGGAGAGGTAATTGGCCTCTAAAAGGTCGTTACAAATGATATGAAAAGTATTATGAATTTTCTAGTATTGGGGTATGTCTAATTTAAATGTATTGTCATTGATTTTGTGAATGATTTTGAAAGGTCCATAAAATCTAGGGGCTAGCTTAACAACAGGGTGTTTCTCAACACTTTGCAATCTTATCTTTTCAATGCGTAACCTAACATAATCATCAACTTTGAAACTCATGGCTTTTCTTTTCTTGTTAGCTTGTCTAGTGTATGATTGATGGGCTTCACAATCATATATTTAACTTCAGCGAAAATAGTAGCATGCGTATTGAATAACTTTAACTTTGTTTGACAATGATGTAACAGGTGTAGGCAATCTATGTCCATAAATGATTTTCAAAAGGTGTTTTTTGTGCAGTTGTGTGTGGTGTATTATTGTATGCAAATTGAATTAGATGCAAGTGTGTATCCCATGTTTGTGGTTTTGAAATTGTGTACGCACGCAAAAGATCTAGAATTGTACTATTAGTAGCTTCTATTTGTCTATTTGTTTCGGAATGAAATGCAGACGAGAAATCAATCTTAGTACCTAAATTAGCAAACAAAGTAGTCCAAAAATTATTACAGAATCTAAAATCATGATGAGAAATAATAACTTTTGGCAAACCATGGTTAGTGAAAACAGTCTTCAAAAACAATTGTGTAGCTTGAGATGCAGTTAAATTTTTCTTGCAGTAGAAAATATGATTGTTTGCTAAATCGATCTACTATAGTCCAAATCATATCATGATTAGCTTGGATGTTAGGCAAACCAATTAAAAAATCCATTGAGATATGTTACCATGGTCATTCAAGAATTATTAAAGGCATTACCAACCCTATTTCTTACCATGGTGTTGTGTGACTCTTTGACAAATTAAACATTCAGAAACAAAGTTAGAAACATCAAATTCCATTTTTCTTCAACCAATGTTGTTAAAGTAAAAATAATACCAAAAGAAAATGTAAGAATATCTAGGTAAGGGTTTATCATGCAATTACATAAGCATAAAATATCATTAATTTCCCAAGGATTGTCAAAGGCAAGTGTTAGATTGGGCGACAGACGCATAATCTTTTGGCTCACAACTAATGGTAGATGTTGAAAAATCATTAGTGGGTACTAAAAGAGTGGTGGATGAGTTCTGAGGAGAGACGAAAACAAAAAATCAAAGCCCAAGACCAAGCCCAAGACCTGTAAAATATTACACGGCGCAGCGAACAGAATCTGAGAAAGAGATAGAGAGTACACAACAGATAAGAGGAGAATCAGTAAAATTCTTTAACTCCAAACAACTGATACAAAGATGGCTCTGTCCACCCGTGCGCTTCCACTGTGTGAAGCTTAGATGGCGATCTAGACAGAAGATAGGTGAAGAGCTTAAGGCTAGCTGGAACAACAACTCTGACTGGGTGAAAGATGAGTGTAAGATGGCTGCGAAGGGGTTTAGCTTTTATAGCCCGCGAAGGTCGTTAGGTCGGCCTGCTGACCGACCTACCATATGAGCCTCCACTAGTCGGCCAGGGAATATTCCAGGGAATATTCCCTTTACCATTGGGCCGGGGGCGCTGCCCCCGGACCCCCGCCAGGGGGGCCGCTGGCCCCCCTGGGACCCCCCAGCCAGGGGCCGCTTCCGCGGCCCCCGGACCCCACAATAGGGGCCCCTTTTAACTCCCTTACCACGCAACTCAATGCAATGTGCCTCGAGTTGCTACCAGCTTAACCACTCCATCTAACCCAAAGATTAGACCCACAACAGTCACCTTTTTGCCATCCGGTCACATAGACCTCATCTGATATACAAGTCAGGACTCAACCAATGTCCGGGCTCACATTTGGCTTCTCCTCATAATGGGGGCCTTACAACTTTGAGCACCATGGATCATTGGTAGCACCTAATGAGGGTGGGGCATTGATCATATCTAACACCCCCCCTCAATGTCCACCCATAGGTGAACTATCTCCTCGGCCCAATGTCGAGTCTCTGAAGATGAACTTGAAGCAGATCCTTCGTAAGTGCTTTGGTGAAGATATCTGCTCCATTCTCCTCTGTTGGACAGTAGACCAATTCCACTATCCCATCCTCCATCAAATCACGCACATAGTGATACTGGATCTCTATATGTTTGGTGCGTGCATGAAACACTGGATTTTTGGCAATGGCGATGCAACTCTGATTGTCACATCTCAGCACAGTTGGTTCTTCATCCTGCACTCCCATATGCCATAGAATCCTTCTCAACCATACGGCCTCACATGCAGCAAAACAAGCTGCCTTGTACTCTGCTTCGGTAGAAGACAATGCCACTGTTGGTTGCTTCTTACTAATCCAAGAGAAAATTCCTGAACCCAAAGAGAAACAATAACCAGAAACTGACTTCCTGGAATCAATGTCTCCTGCCCAATCTGAGTCACAGTTCCCCACAAGAGAAGTTCCGAAACTGTATGTGATACCATAGTCAAGAGTTTTCTTCAAGTATCTGAGCACCCGCATCCCAGCCTTCCAATGACTCTCATGAGGTTTGTTTGAGAACCTGCTCAAAACACCAACAGCAAAACTGATATCTGGTCTGGTGTTACACAAGTAGATTAGACTGCCGACCAACCTCCTATACCTCCCAATGTCTGCTAGTGCTGATGTATCCTCGACGGATAACTTTACATTCACCTCCATAGGTGTAGCTATCTCCTTGCACTCGGTCATGCCAAATGCCTTCAAGATCTCCCATGCATACTTCTTCTGAGAGATGAAGATCTTTCCTGGCTCTTGCCAGACTTCAATCCCCAAACAATAGTGCAGCAAGCCCAAGTCTGTCATTTCAAACTCAAAACTCAAAGCCTTTCGAGTTTGGTTGATCATATCTTCATAGTCACCTGTAATAAGAAGGTCATCCACATATAGGACAATCACTACAGACTTTTTACCATCCCTGTAAACATACAAGTTAGCATCTGAGGCACATCTTTTGAAGTTTAGGTTTAAAAAGAACCTATCTATCCGCTGGTACCATGCTCTGGGGGCTTGTTTCAGCCCATACAATGCCTTCTTCAGTTTACACACTTTGTTCTCAGAATGGGGGGCCTCAAACCCTGGTGGCTGAGCCACGTACACCTCCTCCTTGAGGTCACCATTTAAGAACGCTGACTTAACATCCATTTGGTACACTGGCCACTTCTTGTGGGCAGCCACTGCAAGTACCGTGCGAATAGTGGTCATTCTGGCAGTTGGGGCAAATGACTCTTGAAAATCAAACCCTTCAACTTGTGAAAATCCTTGGGCAACCAGTCTAGCTTTGTACTTTTCTAAGGTACCATCAGCCTTGTACTTTACCTTCCAGATCCACTTGGTGCCAATAATCTTCCGCTTTGCTGGCCGATCCACTAGCTCCCAAGTGTCATTCTTCATTATGCTGTCATACTCCGCCTGCATAGCAGCCTTCCATGATGGATCTGCAAGTGCTTCTTCTAAGTCAGTTGGCTCCTTTACTTCTCTCATAATCTCAACCATCAAGGCCATGTTGACTATGTGAGCAGAAGCCCTCCTTTGCTCCTCTATTCTCTGAGACCTCCTTGGTCCGTCTGCCTTCTCCTCAACAGATGCAGGCATAGGATTATTGTGGTCATAGAGCTGCTTCACCCAGCGCGGCAATGGCTTTTCCGGTGGGGTGATGTCAGGTTGGTGAACTTTTTCCTCATCATCTGAAGATGATGCTTCCTCCTCCTTAAGGATAGGGATAGCTCTCGGGACAGGTTCATAGTGGACTACTTCTTCGCTTGATGATAAAGTGGAAGACCTTGCCTTCTCCTCCTCCACTGTATGCGGCTCCTCCTTGAACACCACATCACGGCTCGCGATGATCTTCTTTGCCTCTTGGTCATATAACTTGTAAGCCTTCTGCTCATCACTATAACCCAAGAAGATACATTTTCTGCTTTTTGGTTGTAACTTGTTTCTCTTCTCATCTGGAACATGTGCATAACATTCACATCCAAAAATTCTGAAATGTGAAACAGATGGTTTCTTACCAGTGTAAGCCTCATGAGGTGTTTTTCCCTTGAGAGCCTTTGTGTAGCTCCGATTTAGAATGTAGACTGCAGTATTAACAGCTTCAGCCCAAAAATGGTTAGGCAATCCCTTGCCCTTTAGCATGCATCTTGCCATCTCCACAATGGTACGATTCCTGCGTTCCACAATACCATTCTGCTGAGGTGTGTGAGGCGTCGTCAATTGACGCTTGATCCCTTTGCTCTTGCAAAAGCCTTCAAACTCCTTTGAGTTGAACTCACCACCACCATCTGTTCTAAATTTCTTCACACTTTTCCCTGTTTCATTCTCAACAAGTATTAGCCATTCTTTAAACTTACCAAAAGCTTGAGCCTTATCACGAAGGAAGTACACCCACATCTTCCTACTGTAGTCGTCGACAATCAACATAAAATAAGAAGATCCCCCCAAGGCCTGTGTAGGCATCTTACCACACAAGTCAGCATGCACCAACTCTAGAGGAGCATGTGCTCTATTCTTGCTTTCTTGTGGAAATGCCTTTCTCTGTTGCTTGCCCATCATACAAGCTTCACATGGTTCCTTCAATTCAGTTATTGTAGGTAGGTGAGCAACCATACCTTGCTTTTGCATCTCCTTCAATACTGCAAATCCGATGTGTCCAAACCTTTCATGCCAAAGCTTACTTGTGCCCACTCCAGCGGTGGCTGTAAGAGCACTTAGCTCATACAGGTTGTTCCTTCTTTCTCCTTTGCCAACAATTGTGCCAGCACTATCAATAATTTCTGCACCTGTCTTCTTGAACCTCACTTCATGACCAAGATCAGTTATGGCAGCAACTGATAAGAGATTTCTCCTGATTTCGGGAACATACAACACATTTGAAAGCTTTTTGACTTCACCATTTGCAGCAACAAAAGAAATAGTACCTGTGCCCGCAGCAGGGCATTTAGCATCATTTCCAACCGTCACAGTGATGGATTCTTGTAGAGGCTGCATAGAACTGTATAGACCTTTCTTGTTGGTCATGTGACGGGAGGCCCCACTATCCAACACCCAAGAGTCAGTGGTAGATTCTTCTTGCGCCGAGGAGCACACTTCCTCAATGGTCGCCATGAATAATTCCAACTCTGCTTCAGCCGTATTGGCTGTCTCTTTCCCTTTAGTTTTAAGGGTACCATTCTTTTCATCTGCCTTCTTGACACGACAATCTGCAATTGCATGTCCTTTCTTCTTACAGTAGAAGCACTCTCCTTGAAACTTCTTCTTGCCGCCCTTTTTCTTTTTGTCACCATCATTTTTGGTGGAGGAAACACCTTTGCCTTTTGCATTGGCAGAGAATGCAGCATCTCCATTGTTGCTTCCTTCTCGGGCTTTCAGCCTCAACTCCTCCTCCATTAATAATGCACAAAACTCCTCAAAAGTCAAAGCTTGAGGTCTCACCTGAGTATTAAGGGCAGTTACTAGTCCATCAAACTTTTGTGGACAAATCCGAAGACACCTCCGAGCTAGCTCTTCGCTAGTCTTTTGTATCCCAGCGCCAGCCATCTGGTCGCGCAGATTCTTAATCCGAGTGATGAATGCTTCAACCGTCTCTCCTTCAGCAAACTTCTCCGCTGCTAGTTGATTCTCCAAGTTTTGAATCCTTGTTTGGTTTCGTGTTTCATACTGACTCCTTAGTACATTCCAAGCCTCTGACGCTTTGGTTGTATGCTGAATCAGAGTCAAAACACTGTCAGAACAGCTTGTAACTAAGGCACACAATGCATCTGCATTCCTTCGTTTCCAAGCTCGTAGAAGATCTGCATTCGGAGGAATCATCACACTAGGATTTGATGGGTCGGGGGTAGGCTGTGGTTCTGCGTCAGTCCCCAGCACAGTCTCCAAAAGCTCATAAGAATCAAGGATAGTTGTAATTTTGAACTTCCACAAGGTGTAGTTTGTACCATCTAACTTGCCTTCGCTGAAGGTTGGTGGACGAATCCTCAGTGTTTGAATAGCCGGTACAGCAGCACCACCTCCTGCACCGCTTCCTGATGCGCCAGAACTGCTTCCCGGAGTCGACATCGTTTCTCTTTGCTGTTGAAGCCTTTGCCTCTTGCACGCTCTCCGATCTCTAGAGCCCCCTGGGCTCTGATACCATGTAAAATATTACACGGCGCAGCGAACAGAATCTGAGAAAGAGATAGAGAGTACACAACAGATAAGAGGAGAATCAGTAAAATTCTTTAACTCCAAACAACTGATACAAAGATGGCTCTGTCCACCCGTGCGCTTCCACTGTGTGAAGCTTAGATGGCGATCTAGACAGAAGATAGGTGAAGAGCTTAAGGCTAGCTGGAACAACAACTCTGACTGGGTGAAAGATGAGTGTAAGACCTCATCTGATATACAAGTCAGGACTCAACCAATGTCCGGGCTCACATTTGGCTTCTCCTCATAATGGGGGCCTTACAACTTTGAGCACCATGGATCATTGGTAGCACCTAATGAGGGTGGGGCATTGATCATATCTAACAAGACCAACGTGCAAGGGAATGAGTAGCTCAATAGGAGGCTTGGCTGCTAGAGAGGTTGGAAAGGGTGAATGCTTTGTTGAAATTGAGAATAGACATTGCGTCAAGCTCAAACATGGAGTTGCTTGATCCTAACATACCATTGGATAGAACCCCATCACAAGAAAGTGAAGAAGATTCGTATCAATGGAACTGAGCAGTCTCAAGTTGTAAGAAGATGGGAAGAAGAGATGTTTAGTATAGAAATAATAGTAATACCATGTCACAGTGACATAGGTATAAAAGACAGAGACATGTAATTTTTCATATCTTTTGGAAGCATTAATATATTACAGTCTCTTTCCTCATCACCTTGCTCACAACTTCTATAGCTTCTCACCTCTTTTTATCTTTCTCTCTCATCATCACTCTCTTTCTATCTTTCTTGCACTCCTCTCTCTTATGTAGTCTTCTCTCTCTCCAATCCACTCCTTGAAAAGTGGTATCAGAGCATTGGTATTTGATCTAATTTTATTCTCTTTCTTCATATTCAATCCAAATTTTCATCATAAAAATCAATTTTAGACAAGTATTACAAGTATAAGACATGGACAGTGACTAGCAGTGGCTTGCAGGACATCTATAGTTGGAAGAATACTATATTTAGAGATATTTGGGATAGATATGGAGGTGGAAGGACAAAATAGTAGGTCATCATCAAAATTTCATGCAATTTTGAAGGTAACATGGTCAAATAGGAGTTAATCGGGCCTTGGAAAGGAAACAAACTATGGTTACTTTTGAAGAGAGGCTTCTCTTTCCTCTTTCTTCAAGCTATTGTCAAGCTTCCATGGAGTTTTTAGCAGAGATCTTATTCTCCTTCATTGGTGTTTGTTTCTCTTCAAAAATGTCATGCATAATGGCCTTCTAGACTTTAAACCCTATAGGTATCATACCATTTTGATGATTGTGTGGATAGCCACGTGTGTAGAAATGTAGCTTGAAATTTGCGATAAATTTTTAGTCATGTTCTTTAGCATTTTTCTAGCTCATGGAGAACATTGATGCTTCTAAATGACCATTGACATTGCATTACTTCAAGTCTCTGATACCTGGACTCCCAAATGAAGCTCTATTTCTCATCCTTTTGCTCTCTTGAAATCCTAACAGAACAGTCCATGGACAACCGGATCAACCTTCCATTTCTCTTCAATTTCTTGAAGATTCTTCATCATTTCAGCCTGGAAATTCATTTCAGTAAAGATTCTTGAAGAAATTGCAAGGATTGAGCAAGATTAGCCAAGGATTAAAGCTCAAGAGCTTCTATGGAGTCAAAATTTGGGGGAAACAGGTTTGATGCTTCAATCTTAAGCTTCTAAAGCTTCAAGATTGCTTCCAAGCATTAAATGCAAAAGGATTGAAGAGTATTTCAACAACATTGGACAATCATAGGCTTCGCCAAGCATTTGGGGATCAATTAAATCTTTGCCAAACATATAAAAGATATTCCTTTTCAATTCTTAATCTCTCTCATTCATCCAATTGATCGAGAGATTAGAGAATTACTAAATTTCCATCAAATTTTAGCCAATCATTGCTGAAATTAGTCCATTCATGGAATGCAATATTTAGTTGAAGCATATTGGATCCAATCTTAGTGAATTAGAAGCTTCTAGTTGAAATCCTAGCATTGTATTCAATCCAATTGATTGTTAAGATTTTTTACTCTAACCTATTGATTTTTTGGTGATTGTTTATTCATGACAAAAATATATCATAATCCATTATAAATGCATAAGTCAGCAGTGAGTCATTGCTTGGTAAAACCATCTTCCCATTCATTTTGATAAATTTTAATTCTCTTGCATTTCATGAAAAGAGTTGAATGAAAATTTCAGTAATATATATCATGCTAATTGATTAGAGTAGCATGCCACTGTCATGTTGATATTTCCATTGAGGAAAAAGGTGGATGCTAGGGAAGATAGTGGGACAAAAGAGAGGTGACCCTCCCTCATTATTAAAGATTCCAAAGGGGTGCAACCAGTCGACTTAGGGGGAACTTTCCCCACCTCTTGGTGATTTGGAGCCTGTGTAGGGAGTCCGTCCTACTATTTTATCCCTCACACAAGTACAATGAGTGGAGACTTTAAGATTGAAGCACTTTCAAAGACTCAAGTACCTTCAAGATCAAAACAAGGTAAAATAGGGGATTTATAGTAGCGTTAAAACATGGATCTAGGACATGGCAATGCAGAAGCTATGGAGGTTGGAAGACGAAGACTAGACTCATGAAGACATGGACATAGACAAGACACGCAAGTTAATTAAGTCCCAAGATTGAGACTTGGACTCATAAAAACAATCTTATGTGTGGATTATGGCATACACACTTTACTAAAAAGAAAATAGTACTTTCAAATCATTAAAGAAAAGGAAGCAAGTACAATGCTTTATAGGAAAGTCTAGGTAGCACATCCTCCTACTATGCTTATGGGATTCTTGTCATGGGCCCTCACTGCTCCTTCCAAAGAGACTGAAGTAGGTGTGATTGCAAACATCTCAACACCCCTCCTCTATCACAACAAGAAGTACAAAGCGTATAGAGGCTTTAGTGAAAGCAACACCTAAAAAGTTTGGGCACACCATAAACATGGCAAAACACCAGAGGTTGTCGCAAAAAAAGGCTAAGCGTGGGTACCACTAACAATGTGGATATCTAGAGGCTGTAATAGGGGCCTCACAAAGTGTATAGAGGCTGTAGTACAAGGCTACATGAGGAGTTTACAAGTTTATGTCCGAAGAATTAGGGCTAGGCAATATAAGGCCAAAAAATTCTATCCGAATAGAAGGATTGATGAGGTTTGTCCTTCTCTTGGTGGTCTTCTTCTTCTTCTTCTTCCTTTGCTCCATGGTCTTCTTCTTCTTTAACTGTAGCAAGATAGGCATTCTGGGACTTTTTTTGGCATGGAAGAACTTCTCGGTGTGTCTGGTCCTTTTGCAAAAGTCATAGAAAAGCTGGTCCTTCTTACCATTGTACCTGTTGTCAACATAGAATGCTTATTCATCTCTAGAGGTGCTTGGTTCTTCCTTAGTTTTTAGCTTCTTTTCCTCCTCTAATAGTGATGCCTGGACATCAACAAGCTCAAGGTTTGGCATATTGATTAGAGTTATTAACACATTATTATATTTAGGAGGTAAACTTTTAAGCAAAACACCAATGCAAACATCTTCTTCCATTTTAATGTTGATTCCTACAAGCTAGGTTAGAAGTCGTTTCATGTAATTTAGATGTGTGGCAAGTGATGTGTTGGACTTCATGTCAAGCCTGAAAAATTCAATCAAGAGACCATACTTTCATGAATTAGACTGTGAACCAAACAAAGTGTCAAGTTTCTTCCAAGTATCCTGTGAAGTATCACAGTTATCCACATGGTGGATATAGCTATCATCTAGCTCCAATTTGATAATGGCTTGAGCCTTATCATCATTCTTTTGTGAAGTCACTGCAAGGTCCACATCATGAGGCTTCTTGTCTTTTCCACCACTAGTGATGGCCCAAAGACCCTTCTTCATTAGGATGAGCTTGATGCAGGTCTACCAGGTGTGAAACTCGACCCCTTTGAAGCAAACGGTCAGAGTCTCCTTGCCCATGTTAGAGTTGGAGGATTAGCAGCAAATAAACTTCAAAATTATTAGATTTAATAGTACAATACTTGATCTTGAGTTTACTTGATAAGCACAAGTGCTCAAAGACACTAGATGAATAGTATCAAGAGATATTGATGCTTGTGGCTCGAAGCTTAAGACATTCAGAATGACCTTCAGAATCTCCCCTCCTTGATTTGATGTTGAAAAAAGTGTTGGAAAAATTTAGATTCAATGGAGTAGAGTAGCAGAGGCTTGGTTTGAGTCTCAAGAGAGAGAAAATAATGAAAAGATGAAGCTTTGAGTTCTTGGCTATGGCACTCATCGTTAACCTAGTTTTTCACAGATTGCAGGAGCTCTAGTGCATCATTTCCAAAAAAAAAATTAATAGAAATGAAGCTTACTTCATGGGCTATTAATTCCCTATGATGGCCGTCAACATCATGGACTGTGGGTGCAACATCAATAGTAGGACAGGTGGCAGACGCATTTTGGGCAGCGAATCGTCGCAGACACAATGTTGGTCTAAAGAGGTAGCAATGTTAGGGTTTTAAGTGATAGAGAGAGGTGTCTTCAGCTGCAGAACAATTCTGTAGAATGATTTCTGATGAGATATGGCTTCTATGAAGAGATCCAAGTGCTCAAAGGAGGTAGGGTGCAGGTTGGCTATGGTTGCCACAAGCTTGATTGAAGATACGAGTGAAAATGGAGCTGGAAGTGAAGTCTGGTGAAGAGGAGCTGAGAGAGAAGTGAGATGAGCTAGGCCATGCCCTCGACTGGGCTCTAATACCATGTAAAAATGTGGATCTAGGATATGGCAATGCAGAAGCTATGGAGGTTGGAAGACGAAGACTAAACTCATGAGGACATGGACACAGACAAGACTAACTGTCACACAAGTGAATTAGGTTCCAAGATTGAGACTTGAACTCATAAACAAAATCTTGTGTGTGGATTATGACATACACAATTTATTGAAAAGAAAAGAGTACTTTCATATCATTAAAGAAAAGGAAGCAAGTATAATGCTTTATAGGAAAGTCTGGGTAGCACATCCTCCTACTGTGCTTATTGGATTCTTGTCCTGAGCCCTCACTGTTCCTTCCAAAGAGACTAAAGTAGGTGTAATTGCAAATGTCTCAACATACAGGACACTGCAAGGTATATTGTTTTGGCAGAAAACTCTGCCAATAACTTCAAAGCTATTGAGCTTGCAGAGCATTATGGAAGGAATTATAGAAGGGAGTCTACGTTTCAGCCTAGTTATGGATAGCCAAGGACTGTTTTAAAATAAGGACAAGTTGGCAATATTTATGGCAACAATCATACACCAAGTGGGACCCTAAGAGTGCCAACTTATCCATCAAAGCAATTCCAGGGAAGAAAATAGTCTGAGAGTGGATTTTAAACAAGGAGACAACAAGTTTAAATCTACTTTAAACAATATGAATCCAAAGTCTATTCCTATGGACCTCTACAAAGAAAGGAAGGAAAAAGACTTATGTTTGAAATGTGGGGAAAAGTATACAACTGATCATGTAAAATCAAAATGGAGCTCTTGGTAAGTGCTTTCAGCCTATGTAGGTTGGGTTTGGCTGTTCAAAGTTCAGAGTAAAATCTGGAGTAAAACAGTGAGTTGTCTGCAATCTTCCCTACACTAAGATATGGCCATAGATAACTAATCTTCAACCAAAAGAGTCTACAAAAAAGATGGATGCTGGTCTAAATGAGATCCCAAGCAATCCATTAACCTCCTAGATCAAAAGGTATTCCATCATAATGATTGTCCAAGAGAAGAGAATGCCCATCAACTACATACTCCAATCCATCTGGACCAAATGGATACAATGAAGTATCCCCATAATCACATCTATAATCTCCTGGATCATAGGGAAGCACAATTCCATCTTCATATTCATGTATGCCCAAATCATGTATTATATAATCATCGGACATATGCCAATCATCATAACCATGATCAAGGTACTCATTATCAAAATGCGTTCAATGGTTGTTGTAAACCTTGATTAAGTGTGAACTGATGCTCAAGAATATCATCATGAGGTTTCTCCAAGAGTCTAAAACCTTCAGCATAACCATCTACATCAGTGAGTGCCTCATGTGATTCATCAGTTACGATGTCATCAGCTTGTACATCTTGCTCTTCATTGTTCCCTTCTTGTACATCTTCTTGTTCTTCTTGCTCATCTTCTTGTTGATCATGTTGCTCATTATCCCAGTCTTGTTGTTCATCTTACTCATTGCTCTCTACTTCATCATCAGCATTTTGAAAATAACTCACCATTACATTTGGATAATTATGAGGTATGAGCTGATTGCGATATAGGATACCATGGTAGTTATGAGCTCGTTGCTAATCAAATCTAGAAGAGTACTGATAAGCATGACCATTATTGTCACATCCATAAGAACTGGGCTGCTCAATTAAGAAAGGTTCACATGTATAATCATGACTATGTTACTGAAAAGGTGGATGCTCATAAGCATAAGCATGTTGCCCATAATAGCCATTCTTCTGCCACGGTTTACTCTGCATTATGACATGGTACATCATATCTATAAGCATTAACATGCTATCTAGATGTACTTGCATACTGCTCATGTTTATTTGCATGTTGTTGCTATTCATATTCATAAGATGCATGTAGATCATAGTGTGTACCATCAGCATATACATGTTGGCCATAAGCATAAGCATTCGATTCAAGTCTTGCTCCTTTTTCTCTGTCTATCTTCATAAGAGAAATATACCGATTAATTAAAGCTCCAAGTTTGTCAATATTAGCCCGTGTTTGAAGCCAACCTTGTTCACTAGAGGTGGAACTATTGATCTCAGTTGCCATTGTAGTCAAGTTGCTTTCAGAATCTTCTTGTTTGATGAGCATTAGCAAAGCTGCATAACTTCTCTATTTCTATTCTTGTCTTCCACAAGGTGAATGGCATCAATAAGCTATGTCAACTGCTAAGATCAGCATTGATGCCTCTAGTAGCAACTAGCTCATCTCTGTCAAGTACTAAGATTAGTCTTTATCAATCAAAGATTTGGCTCAGAAACTGTTGCAGCATGGTCAAAGCTCTAGGGTTGCACAATTAGTCAATAATTCACCTTCCTTGGAATCATTGAAGCCATTAGCATGTCCTTTCTCTAAACATGATAATCTTTTTAGTCAGAGATCTAAAATGCATGCAATAGTGTCTGAGCGGCTTGAGAGCCTTGTCTCTGTTGCAACCCAAATAGATATGGAAGTACAACTATCTCCGAAGGGGGGGTGCTGTAATTTAGATACCTAGCTCCAACATAAAATTTTCAAACTTGGTTCTCCAAGCAAGATGAACCCACAGAGGCCATAATAAGCATGTAGAAAATCTGGTACTTCCCTTGGATAATTGCTAAACCACCAAACTCACTTTGATAGCTTAATAAAAAGGCACACAATGCACTAGTGTCCCAGAGATGCCCAACTCCAAGAAGATTGAGTACTCCCCCAACCTAGAATGCATAGCACGTATTGTATGACTTGTTTATCATTCCTTGGAAACCTCATGTTGTGATTGTTTCATTTTATAAGGCCATTCACATCCAAAACAGTTGATGCCAACATTCTAGACACTGGATCAGGTACCATATAGCTCATCAACTTTAAAGCAACAAAAACTGCACAATATGTAGCACCACTTGTACATGAGACTTCAAGCCATGTGACAACTTAAACCCATCCATATGACTGGCATTCTAAGATATATTTCAATGCCTTTTTAGAATCCAACCCAGACCAATTGACCGTTGTAAAGCTTCCATCATCTTGCTGCAGATTGTGCTTGAGCAACCTATCATCTCCGGTGTAATAGAGCCAAGCTTGAGATCTCTAAACCTGAGCCAGTGGCACAACCAAGCTAGTAGCTATTCTTGCATGCATTGCCTAGCTACCATGGGTTTGAGCTAGTGCCACAACCTCAGTATCCAGTCTTTCCAAGATCTCAATGTTGGTTGTTTGGTTTTCCCACATATATGTAGGGTGTACTATTGACACATTTGTCAAGAGAGAAACCTGCCCCAGACCAAGTACATTGGGGCTGAGGGCTGAAAGAATTTAGAGGCTACCAAGCATGCACCTGGCTTGTGAAGGGCACATGCCATGCCCCACTGGGAGGAGCTTGGCCACCAGGACTATGTTAATTTTTGAAAGGAACTAGCAGAAATCAGGGCAAAAGCAGATAAATCCAAGACTCAAGAGGAAGTTTTTGATGCACATATGGGCATAGGGTGAACTCTATACGATCATGCATTGTACGCAGAGGCTCTGACTAGCTTCAGGTGCTAGCGAGGTGAAACCTATTGATCCTAGGCCACATTTCCGCCTTGGAAATGCTTTGTATTCTCCTGGCCAACATGCTGAAGCAAGAGATTGCAATCTGTTGCTAGACATGATGGTGGACAGTTAACAGTCCTTGTGACTGGAGTAGCTGGTTTTGTTGGTTCACATGTATCACTTGCCTTGAAAAACTGAGGTGATGGAGTAATAGGACTGGATAATTTTAACAATTACTACCCTATTGCCCTAAAAAGAACCCAAGTTGCAAACTTGCACAAAGCTGGCATCTTCATTGTAGAGGGTGATCTCAATGACCAAATTTGCTATCAAAGCTATTTGGATTGGTTCACTTTACTCACATTCTCCATTTGGCTGCTCAAGCTAGAGTTCGTTATGCAGTGAAGAATCCTCTTGCATATGTTCATAGTAATGCTGGTGGCTTTGTGACCTTGCTTGAGCAATGCAAGAATGCTAAACCACAGCCAGCTATAGTATATGAATCATCAAGCAATGTGTATGGCCTGAATTCAAAGGTGCCATTTTTTGAAGATGACAGGACTAATCACCTTGCAAGCCTTTATGCAGCCACCAAGAAAGCCGATGAAGTGCTTGCACACACTTATAACCACATATATGGAATTTCAATAACTGCCTTAAGGTTTTTCATAGTGTATGGTCCCTGGGGTAGGCCAGACATGGCATATTTCTCCTTTACAAGAAACATTGTGGAGGGCCATCCAATAAAAATTTTCCAAGGGACACATGGTGAAGAATTGACAAGAGATTTGCTACATCAGATATCAGCGACGAGTTGATGTTGGATGGGAACCCGTGCCTCAACCTGGCCTCCTTTGTCACCACCTGGATGGAGCCCGAGGTATCCTCGGCTCTCTCGACAGAACTACATCGACCTAGACGAATACCCCATCACCACCGAACTGCAAGATCGATGTGTAAACATGATAGCCATGAGAGTAAGCGATTGATGCTGGTACTGTAGGCTCTTCAGAAGCTATAATGCTTGCAGGTCTGGCTTCCAGAAGAAAATGGCACTTCTCCTATGTCAGGGAAAATGCAGGCCTTCAGTATAGATGTGGATCTCATGCCAAACAAATGATTGCAAGAGTACGCATGAGGCTTCTGGTTGATATAGAAAATTTTTGGCTTGTGTCCATCCTGATGGATGATAGATATGATGATCTGGGACAAATGTACAGTCTGTTTAGGTACCTGCAAGATTGGGTGTTATCCGAAATGTCATGATAGCTCACTTGCGTGAGATAGGTAGACACTTGGTGACAGACTCGAAGCAAGTTAAAGACCCTCCAAGAAAAAGCTGTCTTCGAGAAGTTGGTTGGTCTTGGAGAAGAAGCCCTGTGCTTCCAAGGGCTCCTCCAAGCCTGCTGCTCATCCGACCTACCTCGAGATGATCAAAGAGGCCATTTCCACCCTCAAGGATAGAACTGGATCCGGCCAACATGCCATAGCTAAATTTCTCGAGGACAAGCACAAATCCAGCCTTCCTCCTAATTACAAGAATATTTTGTCCGTCCAATTGAAGAAGCTGTCTCCGAATGGGCAGCTTTTGAAGGTGAAGAATTCATACAAGCTCTCTGACAAGCTGAAGAAGCCAAGCAAGCCTACTATAGCAAAGGCACCTAATGCAAAGCCAAAGAAGCCTGCATCCATACCAAGACTGCGGCAACAAAGCCAAAGCAAAAGCACAAGCCAAAGAAGGATGCAAGCAAGTCTCCAAAGAAGGTGAAGGTCTCAAAGGTGTTGAAGCCGCCTGTCAACGAGGATTGAAGAAGAGCTATGAGAATTGCTCTTCTGAGTCTTTTGGGAGATGAAAGAGCTTCCTGCGGGCACAACATCAGCAAACAGAAGAAGCATAAAGAGGGAGAGAGGCCTTTTTGGCAGCAACTCCTTGTGTTCTCCTTCCTCTTCATCTGTTGATGATGACAAAGATGAAGGATGATCCTTCTTGTCAAATGGAGGTTTGTTTGTTTTGCAAATGGTGGCACACGGAGAGAATGGGCTGATTTCCTCCATGAAAGCTTGAGAGAAATGCTAAAAGAAAGAGAGAGAAATATTTTTCTTGAAAAGTAACCAGAACTTTCCCCTCTTCTACTCCATTTGCCACTGTCTCTTAAGAGAATACATTCAAAACTGGCCAAAAATGACCCATGAGTTGCTAACTTCAGCCTTCCACCACCAAACTTGGTCCAAGACTAATTAATGCACTAGATATGTAGTCCTTGTGGTCCAAAAATCCTTGATAACTCCACTGCTGCTCCATGTCATGTCTGTACCTGTGTACCTGTGGCTCTTAAATCTGTGTGATTAAAAAAAAGATAACTTAATGGAATGTTGGCCAACTGAATCAAGAACCTACTCGCACTGATCCCACTTGTCAAGGAGAGGACAAGAGAGAGAAAGGGAGAGAGGGAGAGTGCAAAAGAGAGAGAAAGATTGCAGGAAAAGAAAGAGTGACGAGGAGAGAGAAAGACTAGAAAAAGAAAGAGAAAGACAGAAAGAGAGAGGAAGAAGCCATGAAAGCTTGGAGAGAGAGGTGAAGATGAAATGAGACTTGTATTATAACTTGATGGTCCAAAAATCAAGTCCCTAACACCTTATATACTAGCCAGTGTAGCTAGTATTTCCCCATTATTAAATCCCCCCTCTCTTACACAAAATTACTATGGATTTCTCGTAGTTGTATATGGACTTTACCCTTGATGGACAGCTCATCCATTTATAGGGAATCCCTAGTAAACCAAAATTTCTACTTATCACCATTCAATAACTCAAGAACGAGTACAAGAGGTGCTCACAAATTTTTGTTTTGCACTTGAATAAAGAGGTTGAAGATCAATCCACAAATTCAGCAAATCATCTAGGTTTGAAAGCTCTTTTCGAGGAGTAAAAGGATTTGTTTGAAGTATCTGCTACATTGCCTCCCAAGAGAGCAATAGATTACCCAATTGATTTGGAGCCCAACTCAAAACCAATTAATAAGCCACCCTATAGATTGTCCAAGTGTGAGCGTGAAGAAGTAGCCAAGAAATCAAGGGGATTCATTGAGCCCAGTTCTTTACCTTATGCATCTTTGATCTTGTTAGTTAAAAACAAAGATGGATATTTCAGGATGTGTATTGATTATAAGAATATAAATAAGACCACAATGAAGAATAGGTACCCAATACCTAGAATTGATGATTTGCTTGATGAGCTCAAGGGGGCTAGATTCTTTACAAAGATTGAATTGAGGTCAGGGTATCATCAGATCCGTATGCGAGAGAGGGTGATGAAATCAAGAATGCCTTTAGGACAGATCGAGGGCTCTACCATTTTCTAATGATGCCATTTGGGCTTACTAATGCTCCAACTACCTTTCAAAGTCTAATGAACAAGATCTTGCAGGCTTTCCTCTTTCAGTTTGTCCTGGTATTCTTTGATGACATTTTGATTTATAGTAAGACCCTTTAGGATCATTTATCACACGTGAGAAAGGTTTTTGATGTATTGAGGCATCACAGACTCTTTGCTAAGGAGAAGAAATGCTCTGTCATGCAAAATGAGGTGGAGCACTTGGAACATATTGTTAGTGAAAAGGGGATCCAGGCTGACCCTAAGAAGGTGTAGTGTGTTAAAAGTTAGCCAACACCTACTACCACTACTTCAGTTAGAGGGTTTCTTGGTCTCATTTTATTGTCAATTCATCAAGCATTATGGAGTTATTGAAGCTCCTTTGATTGACATGTTAAAGAAGGAATCTTTCTTTTGGGATAAACTTGTAAATAGTAGCTTCAACCAACTAAAGAAACTCCTTACTTCTGCTCCTATTCTAGTATGCCCAGATTTTTTGAAGGAGTTTACCATACAATGTGATGCCACACGGAGGCATAGGGGTTGCTTTGTTACAAGAGCATGGAGTGATTGCCTTTGAAAGTTGCAAGTTTACACACAAGAAAATGGCTATGAATGTCTATGACCAAGAGATGTTGGCTATCTTACATGCAATAAAGAAATGGAACCATGGCAGCCAGTGTCTCAGGTAAGTTACTCATGAATATATGTGTGCATCATGTGGGTTCAAAATAAGGTATTTTTAAAATATAATTTTTATATATTTTTTACATACAAAAAGGTGTAATATAAAGGGGTTATTTACAAATTGAAAAGAAAAGGGTTTTATTTTATTTAGAAAAAATTCACAGATAATGATATTTATAAATAGGCCTTGAACACATGTGATGTAGAGGATATACATATAGTAACTTCCGCGAGGCCGATGTAGAGTTCAAAGTGATCACAGGGTCCTAAAGTACTTATTTACTCAGTTCAATCTTACTTCTAAGTAGTGTAGTGGGTAGCTACACTGCAAAATCATGATTTTGGCATCACTCATATGAGGGGCAAAGACATTGTAGTGGTTGATTCTCTTTCTCGTCTCTAGGCCTGTAAAGTTTTAGTATGATAGAGCTACATAGAGACTGGATTGAAGAACTATAAGAAGCCTATCTTTTGGATGAAGAACTCAACCATGTTTTTCAGAAATTACAGCAATGTCTCATGGAGGATAACTCCCATTATCAACTTAAAAATGTCCTAATCTGGTTAAATGGCAAGATTGTTATTCCCTCTACTTATTCTTTTACACAAAAATTTATGGAGGAGTTGTATTCTTTGCCTTTAGCTAGACACCTTGGAGTTTTTAAAACCTATGATAAGATCGGTAAAAGCTTTTATTGGAAAGGGTTGTGGAAAGATGTCAAAGATTTTGTGATAAAGTGTTGCATGCCTTGTCAGTAGAATAAGGACAACACCCATAAGCTAGATGGTTTGTTGGAGCCATTACCTATTCATATTGGCAAATGGATACACATTATCATGAACTTTAGTACTGGCTTGCCTACTATCAAAAAGGGATTGAATAGTATATATGTGATGGTGGATAGACTCACCAAGGCAGCCCAATTCATTCCAAACAATACCCATTTTAGTGCTTCTCAAGTGGTCACAATCAGTTTATGGAGCAGATTTTTAGGTTACATGGATTACCATAGGTGATTGTTCATGACAAAGATTCAAAGTTCATGAGTAGCTTTTGGTAGGTAGTATTCACATCCATGGGCACTAAATTGGCTACTTCTCTATAGCTTATCACCACAAACTGATGGAAAAATAAAAAGGGTAAATGAGCGGTTGGAGACTTATCTTTGCTATTTTTGTCATGATGTGTAGAATTCATGGGATTCTTGATTGTACTTGGCTGAGTTTACCTACAATGCTCAACTCATGCTAGCATTGGAGTTTCACCCTTTGAGGCTATGTATGGCTATAAGGTTCCCTTATCCACATTCATTTTCAATGAGAAAATCAATCCTCATAGGAAAGAAGAATTGGAAAGAATGCAGACCCTTCTTTAGTAGTGTAAGATGAATCTTAGGAAAGCTCAAGACCAGATGAAGATGCTGTAGATGAGAAGAGGTGACCTTCACAATTCCAAGAAGGAGAATTAGTTTTGTTGAAAGTACCCAAGTCTTGTTATTCTACCTTGAAGGATGGATATAGTAATAAGCTTGCTCACAAGTTTTATAGACCTTATAGGTTGCATTGGAGACTGAGAATATAGATTGGAAATACCCTCTTCCACTACGATTCATAATGTATTCCATGTTAGTCAGCTCAAGCCTTTCTATGGTGCTTCTGTTGATACAGTTGATGAGCTACCACCTATTAATGAAGAAGATCTTATTCAATACATCCTTGAGGTTGTCATAAGTTAGCATGAGAAGAAGCTTCACTCTCACTCTATCATAGAATATTTGATTACATGGAGAGGTTTGCCACATGAGGAAGCTTCTTGGAGGCCTGATTATATACCAGATGAATTTCCTTACTTGCGGGACACATTGGTCGTGGCTGAAGCATACTGACTATGAAATCATAGAAACGATGTAGATAAGGTCTTGAGAGTAGTCAGTTTTAGAATAGATTTAATTCTATCCAATTTTTAGAATTATGCCACCTATATAGGGTCAAAGTACTCTTCAAGAGCTACATTTGGACATGTGGCATGCTTTGTTTGGATACTTCTACCAGAAGTTATGGCAAATTTGGTTCATTAGGGTCTGTTCTTACAAGAAGTTATCTACTTCATTTTGAGTCCATCTCTTGAAGAATTTAAGGCTCCAAATACTTTTAAAGCACTCTTGATCATGTATATAGCTGAGACTTGTTCTCATTCCTTCATTTCAGTTTATATGTCTTTAATCTTTCATTCATTTTCCTGCTTGTATAGCTGAATTCAGAGTAGTACTCTATTTTATCCATCCTTGGGGCTGTCCACTGGTATATAAATCCTATATATCATGTGCGTTCATGGCATGTTTTATATATCCCTATGTAACCTATTTTGTGATATTTTCTTGACCCTTCTGTGACTTTTTACCATAATTTATAAATCCTTTACTGTAAGTTTATTTTTTTCATAAAAGAATTTATTTAATCCTTATGTAATAGATACAAAACACTAGCTCTATCATAGAATTGATCACAAACTAGTTGAGGCATGACTTCAAGATATTCTGTGGAAGGGTGCAAGCATATTAATGGTTCTCACCATTAAACAACATGAACGATGCAACTAAAGAGGATATGACAAGGGGGCACAATGTGTGACTAGCTAAAAATGCATTCTAAACTTGATTAGCTCATTAAAACAACCCCATAACATATAAGATCCCAAAACTTCCAAGCTTTCATTAAAAAGAAGTAATCTTAGAAAGTTTTAACACATTTTAGCATTGCTTAAAATTCACAAGCTATGGTCTACATGTGCTAGTAAGCTAGTTGCTCAAGCCTACTTCAAAGTGAGCGAGAATTGAGCCTTGTGTGTCTTTAAACATGAAAATTAAAATAGAAATAGAAGAATATATAGTTTCACCATCATAATACTATCTTTGAGCTCTCATATATTGCGATATTGATCTCAAACTTGTCTTTTAGTAATAACATTGGACTATATCATTGCATCTTTGTATCTAATGCATCTTAAATAATTGTCTCCACCATTTCTACAAAGCATATCAATAACACACACACACACACACACACACACACACAAAGATAACAAGAAATAAACACTAAAAAAATTTCAGTTAGTTAATATCAAGTCTTAACAAAAGCCAAAGAATATGAGTTTAACTTGTAGCTAAGAAAGATAGCTATATTGAAGGGAAAAATATATTGTCTTTCTATAGTCCACAACTAAATTCCAGAATTATTTGCACAAGATGTAACTCAAAGCACGATGTTTTATGCTTGCATCTATGAAAATTTATCTTAGAAAGTAGATATGGCTATACAAAAAATGTGTATATACAAAGTTTTCCTCTAAGCCATGCATTCTACTCAACACCTTAACATTGTTGAAGCTAGAGCTCATTGTCATTTTCATATACGTAGATGCATCATTGTGATATGCTAGTTATGTTCCTAAAGCAAATATAAAAACACAAGAAATTAAAATCAAGAAAAATGCTAAGAATAAGCTTGATAATACTTTATTTTTAGTCATTTTATGTGGCAAGCAACATTAAAGGAGAGAAAAAGTGAGGTTCCTTTACCTATCTCAACGGTCCTTTACAAATTCATTGAAGATCTTCCAATCATTTTCATCAAGTTCATATTTATTATTGCTACAATCATATGTGAGATTTGCAAGGGCAATGATACTTTCAATATCCACCATATCAAGGTCTGTCAAATCATACGTAAAACTTCTCTGTCCCTTTGATTTTGATACCATCCAAGTTGAACCTCCACCCTTGATGGTCTATTTGAGAGACTAAACCCTCTTTTGTACTCCACATAGACATAGCTAACTTTTCTTCTCATCTTTTGAACTGGTCCCAAGTACCACACATTTTGAATTTTATTTTTTCTCATACCTTTTGAAGAGCCTGGCTCTGATGACCTTGTGATCTTCCCATTGGTATTCTCTTCTTGGAAGAATACAACACAATTTGGACCAATGCTAAATAGATTATTGTTTGTTTGATTTTGATACTTCTCCTCCTTATTGTAATATATTCCTTGTTGTACCCTTGTAAGCCTATCTTTGGACAACATGGGATTGCCATTAAGTTGACTTACCAATGTAGAATTAAAAAGAAATTTATTATTCTCAAGCTCCACTACTGGGTTCACTTTATCTTTTTTATCATCATTTTCATCCAACATAGAATCTACTACTACATGTCTTATCTCACTTGTAGATGCATCCTCCTTTGAATCCATTCCATCATCTGCAAGAACTGAAGATTCCTCATCTGTATCTAAATCTTGTAGACTTGAACTGGCATAAGCCTAAAAAAATCCCTTAGACCAAGGCTCCAACCACCATTTCTTATCCTCTTTACCCTTTGGCTTCATTTACAAACCTTCATAGATTTGCTGAGCACTTTGTAATCCCCTTTTCAAGGCATTAATGATCTTTTCATCAGTTTAAATACATTTATAATCACCTATATTGGCTTCTTTCAGGTTCTCTTTGACATTTAACTTTTTCCATATATGTTCTTATTTCTTATGGACCTGTATAAATTTCACACCATCCTTCTTGCATTCAAAATGTGAAAGCTTATTCAAGATTCCTATACTATGCAACATGTCCATCAAGTCATAAGTGCACTCTTGCCCAACCATGGTACCAACTTTGTTGAAAAAGATTTCAACTGCATCAGATCTAGTCAGATGTATTGGAAGCATCTTATTTGGATGGATGTCCCTAAAATATTTTATGAGCAGTACAATGAAGTGGCATGAGAGTTGCACATCTAAGAATTCCTCCTTACTAATAAAATTATTTGATTATGTATATGTGGCATGTTTTAAAATCCAAGATCTCCAGAGTTCAATGCCACTTTTGTTGGTAAATGGACTCTCTTCACCAGGCTCAAGTATGGATACAAAAAAATATCAATGTAGTCTCCACCAACTTCAAGATAGACTTGTGTTCCAACCATGCTCTGCTTCTTTCTATGCTTTCCATTATTTGCAAGCTCTCCCAAACACCATTGGACTTGCATGTTACATATCCTCTGTGTTGAGATATCGAGCTCCACTCGTGATATGCCAAGGTGACCATTGTACATTTATGTCACCGACTTGTTAGTTGCAGATGCGGTTGGTACACCGCCCATGAATAATAGCTAGATGACAGCTATCCTTATCTACTCTAGTTCGTGGTTCAGTTAGTATGCCATGCCACCTTAGTTAGTTGAGTTTGGTTTGAGACCCATATATAGGGTTCTTCTATTTCTTTGTATGTGAGTTCTTTTTTGTTTACACAACTAAGAAGAGGAAAACTGTTTTCAACCTCCACCTTTGTGTGTATTCCCCCATTGTGCAAGCAAGAAAGCTACAAGTGAGACTCCTTCCTTCTCTCCCACAATCTTGACATGGTATCAGAGCCTTGTTCATAGTAAGGAGCTCAAGAAAGCAAACCAAGTTCGCAGTGTTCTGGTAACAGGACCAGTGTTGCTTTCATTTTTCTATTTTGGGAGCAAGTCTCTACAGGTAGCACAGCCGGAAAGTGTAAGAGTGCATTGTCTCAGATTGAGAGGCCCTTCGCGGTGTAGCAAGAGGGCAGTATATGCTGCAGGGCCTGTTTTGGAGGCGGAAGTTTTCTGCACGCACTCAGGAAAAGACCATGTTTTATGCTGTGCGACCACTGTTCTACAGGTCGATGAAAAGTTATCGTAGAAATTGCATCGTATGCCTGTGCGCAAAGACATTCGGAGTTACGAAATCATCCTTGTTGCATGTTGATGCAAATCGTCACTAGGAAGTGACTGTGTGGTTAAATACCACTTTCATCAGTTTTGCAGATTTGTCCTTGTGAGGCTGAAGCTGTGTTTTTTACAGTGACAGAATTTTTTGCAGTGTTCTGTAATGGCGTCTGATTCTCTTTCACAGATTGTCACTGAAAAGCTTGACAATAACAGCTTTCAAGCATGGAAGTTTAGAATGACGAATTTCCTTATCGAAAAAGGATATTGGGAATTTGTTGCAGGAAATGAAGAAGAAACACTTCTTCCTGATGTTCCCAATCAATGGCAAATGCAGGCATTTAAAGGATGGCATGAGAGAGCCGGAAAAGTTATGTACTGGCTGTCTATCAGTATTTCAGACTCTATGATTGTGCATATTCAGGATGCAAGTACGCCAAAGGAGGCATGGGATACTTTGTCAAAAATGTATAGCACAAATACGCAAGCCAGGAAAATGCAGCTCAAGCAAGAGTTGCACAATGTGCAAAGAGAAAGTATGAGAATCAATGACTACCACATGAAGGTGAAGAAGATTGCAGATCCACTTACTTCCATTGGGTCGCCAGTGAAAGATGATGATTTAGTTTCCGTGACCTTGAATGGTCTAGGAAAGGATTATGCACAGTTCCGAACATCCATTTCCGTCCGTGAAAGATTTCCTGATTTTGAGGAGTTGATTAATCTTCTAATTTCTGAGGAGCAGAGAAATGGTGGCGCATCTTCTTCAGGAGGAACTTCAAAAGAAATTATCTTCTACTCAAATACTAAAAGAGGTAGAGGAGGTCGATCTGGAGGCCGTGGTAGAAATCAAAATATGCAGCAAACTCAAGAAAACCAGTCCTATGGAGGAGGACGTAGTAACTCTAGAGACAGGGGGAGCCAAAGAGGTTGTGGTGGATAGCAAAGAGGCCAAAATGCAAACAGCAATGTTGAATGCTACTACTGTGGTAAAATGGGTCATATGGCTAAAGACTGCTATAAAAAGCAAAATGACATCATGAATAGAAAATTGCAACAAGGGAATTATGCATCTTCTAGTAGACAGGGTGATGACAGAAATGAGCATTTGTTTATAGTGCAGCACATGAACAATTCTGTGACAAGTGCGGAAGAAAGCAACGAAGTGTGGTATGTTGACTCAGGTGCGTCAAACCACATGACAGGTCATGCAGAGTGGATGCAGGATGCAAGGAAAATGGAAAAACTAGGATTTGTGGAGACTGGTGATGATACTGCACATCCTATTGTGCAGATTGGAAAAATTCCTTTGTCTATGCAGGATGGGAAAAATAAATACCTGTCAGATGTATTTCATGTCCCGAATATCACCAAGAATCTGGTTTCTGTTGGTCAAATGGTTGAGCAGGGCTTGCAAGTCAGATTTAATCCTCATGGATGCTTTATTGAGGATATGAAAAATAAAGGTCGCTTGATAGCAAAAGAAAAGAAGAAGGGCAGAATGTTTACATTGGATGCAGACATGCCTGAATTGAGTGCAGCAATGTTTGCACATGGGACCGATGTAGTTGCAGATATTGATATCTAGCATAAACGCATTGGTCATGTTAATGTACAGCGACTTAAATCAATGCATGCCCAAAATATTATTGCATGAAAAGGTTGCAGAAATGCATAAGGTATGTGAAGCCTGTCAATTTGGAAAACAGGCAAGAAAACCATTTCCTAGACATGTTCAAGAGAATAAGAAGCCATTGGAATTGATCCACTCTGATGTGTGGACTACTAAAGATGCATCTATTGGAGGCTGTCATTATTTTGTCACTTTTATTGATGACTATAGTAGAAAAGTGTGGGTGTATTTTATGAAAAAGAAAAGTGAAGTGTTTGGGCATTTCAAAACTCTTAAAGCTATGGTTGAAAAAGAAACAGGCCTGCAAATAAAATGCCTAAGGTCAGATGGAGGGGGAGAGTACCTCTCAAATGAGTTTGCAAGGTTCCTGCAGGAGCATGGCATAAAGCAGCAATATTCAAGTAGTCATACCCCACAACAAAATGGAATTGCAGAAAGGAAAAATAGGCATATTGGAGAGGTATCTCGTGCCATGCTCAATGAAAAAGACCTGCCAGATTTTTACTGGACTGAGGCAGTTGCTACAGCAGTCTACATAATGAACAGGACTCCCACTGCAGCAATACATGGCATGACTCCAGAGGAGAGGTATACTAGTAGGAAACCAGATATTTCTCATTTAAAAATTTTTTGTTGCATTGCCTATGTTCATGTGCCAGATGAGTTGAGATCCAAGTTGGATCCAAAAGCTGAGAAGTGCATCTTTATTGGTTACTCTCTGCGGGCAGAAAGGGTATACATGCTATAACCCTTCTACTCATAAGTTTACTGTGAGCAGAGATGTTGTTTTTTATGAGATGAGTAACTGGTATAAACCAGTAAATGTGATTGATAATGTAGATGCACAAAATAGTAATGCTACATAGAATTCACAGTAGCAGTCACAAGATATTAGTGGACCTGGAGTGTCCTCTAGTAGTAGTTCACATTCTTCGCCATGGACAGGCAGATTGAGATCAGGAGAATCTTCTCAAAGCAATGCAAATACTGGTATGCAGGTATCACAAAAAGGAAAACAGAAGGTAGATCAGCCCATGTTTGATGTGAATGCAGGTCACTCTTATGTGGATGGTGAATCCAGTGGCTCAGAACAGAGCATTGATGATGAGTTGGGTATTCCTTCTATTGTGACACCTAGAGTAAGGAAGACCAAGGATATTTTGAGAGCACCTGGAAGTGAGTCTACTTTGCATAGCTCTACCAGAGCTAGGTATCCTGTGGATAGACTGAAATATGATGGATTTATAGCCATTCACTATGCCTATATAGTCAAAGTGATACAGGAACCAAAACCCACTTCTTTTGAGCAAGCCATGGGAAAAGAAAAATGGGAGAAAGCTTTGAAAGTAAATGCTACATGGGAATTGGTACCTTTGCCTAAAGATAAAAATGCAATTGGTTGTAAGTGGGTTTATAAAGTGAAGCACAATGCAGATGGTTCTGTGAACAGATAGAAGGCGAGATTAGTAGTCAAGGGGTATGCACAAACATATGGCATTGATTATGAAGAAACATTCAGTCCGGTTGCAAGGATGGCAACTGTAAGAGCAGTCATTGCTATGGTTGCATCAAAGGGATGGTCTTTATATCAAATGGATGTAAAGAATGTCTTCTTGCATGGTGATTTGCAAGAAGAGGTCTATATGGAGCAGCCACCAGGTTATGTGCATACTGTTCATCCTGAGTTTGTTTGCAGGTTGAAGAAAGCCTTGTATAGCTTGAAACAAGCACCTAGAGCATGGTGAGACAAGATAGGACAGTATCTTGTCACTATTGGCTTTCAGATTTCCAAGGCAGATTTCTCACTTTATGTGAGAAAAACAGAGAAAGGTATTATGCTACTTGTCATTTATGTTGATGATTTGATTATCACAGGTGATAGTGATGAAGATATCCTTCATGTGAAAATGATATTGAAGTAGAAGTTTGAGATGAAGGATTTGGGAGAGCTGCGTTATTTCTTGGGCATTGAGGTGATAAGATCACCAAGTGGGATATGGCTCTTGCAGAGGCAGTATGGATTGGACATGCTGTCCAAATATGGGATGACAGGTTGTAAGCCTATTTCAGTTCCTTTGGAGTAGAATGTGAAGCTGAGGGCAAATGCAGGTGAGCTTCTAGAAGACCCTACTATGTACAGGTGCATAGTAGGAAGTTTGATTTATATGACTATTACCAGGCCAGATTTGAGCTATGCTGTTGGATTGGTAAGTCAGTTTATGCAGGCTCCAAGGAAACTGCATTTGGATGCGGTTAGACGCATACTCAGGTATGTGAAGTCCACATTGCAGTATGGACTATATTATGAGACTGGGATTCAGATATAGTTGCATGTATACACTGATGCTGATTGGGCTGGTAATATTTCTGATAGACGATCTACCAGTGGATATGTGTTCTCTTTTGAAAGTGCTGCAGTCACTTGGAGCAGCAAGAAACAGCTTACAGTTGCCTTGTTGAGTACAGAGGCTGAGTACAGGGGTGCAGCAATGGCTGCATGTGAGGTAGCTTGGTTGCATAAGCTACTTTATGATATGCATCAGCCTACAAATGGGCCAGTTGTCATTTATTGTGACAACATGAGTAGTATACACTTGGCAAATAACCCAGTATATCATGCTAGAACAAAGCACATTGAGGTGCACTATCACTATGTGCGGGAGAGGGTTTTACTAGGTCTTATTGATCTAGTTTATGTCAGCACAAAGGATCAGGTAGCTGACATATTCACAAAGGCATTGGGCGTAGAGAAGCTATGCAAGTTCAGAGACCTGCTTGGTGTGCAAGAATTGGGATTGAGCTCGAGGGGGAGTGTTGAGATATCGAGCTCCACTCGTGATATGCCAGGGTGACCGTTGTGCATTTATGTCACTGACTTGTTAGTTGCAGATGCGGTTGGTACACCGCCCAAGAATAATAGCCAGATGACAGCTATCCTTATCTACTCTAGTTAGTGGTTCAGTTAGTATGCCACCTTAGCTAGTTGAGTTTGGTTTGAGACCCATATATAGGGTTCTTCTATTTCTTTGTATGTGAGTTCTTTTTGGCTTACACAACTAAGAAGAGGAAAACTGTTTTCAGCCTCCACCTTTGTGTGTATTCCCCCATTGTGCAAGCAAGAAAACTACAAGTGAGACTCCTTCCTTCTCTTCCACAATCTTGACACTCTGTGCTACTGCAATGCCCAATTTTGACTATCATCTTGTCTTATATCTATTTCCTTAAGCATATGTTTGTCAATTGGAAAAGAATCATAAACAATGGTAACATGATTCAAAGTAACCCAGACATCCACAAGAGAAAATTGATGCTTTGGTTTGTTGAGAATATTGACTAGCTTTTTTCCAATATGTATACAATCTTGATCATGCATGCCTGAAACTTCTCCATTTGATAATTTACCTAAAAAAGGCCATTCATCCCATCCAATCTCATGTCGAGCGCCATGCTTATTGATATAATCAGCTAACATTAATTTTCTTCGTCGACTATCTCCATCTGATGCATGTCCAATAATAGGGCCTACTTTTGATTTGAGTTTCTCATCCCATAAGGTCAAAATTTCAATCCACTGTCTATGAACAAAACTTGCATCAAATCGATTACAAGTACAATGAGAAGCCACAACCAAGCGTGGAAGTACTTCATGAAGTGGATTTGTGATAAATACTCTTGCATAACTACCAATGATACGAGTCTCAAATGCATCAACAATGATATCATAACCTATTTTTCCTTGTCCAACTTTTTAATCATGTGTGATGTCCCACATTGATGGTCTAAAGATTTGTATCCATCAAATCCAACAAGGGTATCATCTTTGGGATTCCACCTATGATGAAAATAGTAAAGGTTATAAAATCTTAAAAATTGATTGACAATATTTTTTGCAAGTCAAAAGAACAAATATTTCAGTATGTTTACCTTATCTACTTCTTTATAGCCCTGCATGCATTGCTTTGAGAAGATTCTCCTGATCTCAATCTGCCTGTCCATGGCAAAGAATATGAACCACTGCTAGAGGACACTCCAGGTCCACTAATATTTTGACTGCTGCTATGAATTCTGTGCAGCATTACCATTTTGTGCATCTACATCATCAATCACATTTACTGGTTTATACCAGCTGCTCATCTCATCAAAAACAACATCTCTGCTCACTGTAAACTTACAAGTAGAAGGGTTATAGCATCTATACCCTTTCTGCTAAAGATGCACTTCTCAGCTTTTGGATCCAACTTGGATCTCAACTCATTTGGCACATGAACATAGGCAATGCAACCAAAAATTTTCAAATGAGAAATATCTGGTTTCCTACCAGTATACCTCTCCTCTGGAGTCATCCCATGTATTGCTGCAGTGGGAGTTTTTTTCATTATGTAGACTGCTGTAGCAACTGCCTCAGCCCAATAAAAATCTCGCAGGTCTTTTTCATTGAGCATGGCACGAGATACCTCTCCAATATGCATGTTTTTCATTTCTGCAATTCCATTTTGTTGTGCGGTATGACTACTTGAATATTGCTGCTTTATGCCATGCTCCTGCAGGAACCTTGCAAACTCATTTGAGAGGTACTCTCCCCCTCCATCTGACCTTAGGCATTTTATTTGTAGGCCTATTTCTTTTTCAACCATAGCTTTAAGAGTTTTGAAATGCCCAAAAACTTCACTTTTTTTTTTCATAAAATACACCCAAACTTTTCTGCTATAGTCATCAATAAAAATGACAAAATAATGACATCCTCCAAGAGATACAGCTTTAGTAGTCCACACATCAGAGTGGATTAGTTCCAATGGCTTCTCACTCTCTTGAATATGTCTAGGAAATGGTTTCCTTGCCTGTTTTCCAAATTGACAGGCTTTACATACCTTATGCATTTCTGCAACCTTGAAGTTAGGCAATCCTGCAACAATATTTTGGGCTTGCATTGATTTAAGTCGCTATACATTAACATGACGAATGTGTTTATGCCACTTATCAATATCTGCAACTACACAGGTCCCATGTGCAAACATTGCTGCACTCAATTCAGGCATGTCTGCATCCAACGTAAACATTTTGCCCTTCTTCTTTCCTTTTGCTATCAAGCGACCTTTATTTTTCATATCCTCAACAAAGCATCCACGAGGATTAAATCTAACCTGCAAGCCCTACTCAACCATTTGACCAACAGAAACCAGATTCTTGGTGATATTCGGGACATGAAATACATCTGATAGGTATTTCTTTTTCCCATCCTGCATAGACAAAGGAATTTTTCCAATCTGCACAATAGGATGTGCAGTATCATCACCGGTCTCCACAAATCCTGGTTTTTCCATTTTCCTTGCATCCTCCATCCATTCTGCATGACCTATCATGTGGTTTGATGCACCTGAGTCAACATACCACACATCATTGCTTTCTTCTACACTTGTCACAGAATTGTTCATGTGCTGCACCATAAACAAATGCACATTTCTGTCATCACCCTGTCTACTAGAAGATGAATAATTCCCTTGTTGCAATTTTCCATTCATGATGTCATTCTGCTTTTTATAGCAGTCTTTAGCCATATGACCCATTTTACCACAGTAGTAGCATTCAACATTGTTGTTTGCATTTTGGCCTCTTTGCCATCCACCACGACCTCTTTTGCTCCCCCTACCTCTAGAGCTATCACGTCCTCCTCCATAGGACTGGTTTTCCTGAGTTTGCTGCATATTTTGATTTCTACCATGGCCTCCAGATTGGCCTCCTCTACCTCTGCCTCTACCTCTTCCAGCATTTGAGTAGAAGACAGCTTCTTTTGAAGTTCCTCCTAAAGAAGGTGCACCACCATTTCTTTGCTCCTCAGAAATTAGAAGAGCAATCAACTCCTCAAAATCAGGAAATCTTTCACGGACGGAAATGGATGTTCGAAACTGTGCATAATCCTTTCCTAGACCATTCAAGGTCACAGAAACTAAATCATCATCTTCCACTGGCGACCCAATGGAAGCAAGTGCATCTGCAATCTTCTTCACCTTCATGTGGTAGTCATTGATGCTCATATTTTCTCTTTGCACGTTATGCAACTCTTGCTTGAGCTGCATTTTTCTGGCTTGCGTATTCGTGCTATACATTTTTGACAAAGTATCCCATGCCTCCTTTGGCGTACTTGCATCTTGAATATGCACAATCATAGAGTCTGAAATGCTAACAGACAGCCAGTACATAACTTTCCTGGCTCTCTCATGTCATGCTTTAAATGCCTGCATTTGCTGTTGATTGAGAACATCAGGAAGAATTGGTTCTTCTTCATTTCCTGCAACAAATTCCCAATATCATTTTCCCATAAGGAAATTCGTCATTCTAAACTTCCATTCTTGGAAGTTGTTCTTGTCAAGCTTTTCAGTGACAATCTGTGAAAGAGAATTAGATGCCATCACAGAACACTGCAAAAAAATTCTGTCACTGCAAAGAACACATCTACAGCCTCACAAGGGCAAATCTGTAAAAATGACAAAAGTGGTATTTGACCACACAGTCACTTCCTAGTGACGATTTTGCATCAACAGGAAACAAGGATGATTCTGTAACTCCCAATGTCTCTGCGCATAGGCATACGATGCAATTTCTACAGTAACTTTTCACCGACTTGTAGAACAGTGGTTGCACAGCATAAAAGTGGGCCTTTTCCTGAGTGCGTGCAGAAAACTTCCGCCTCCAAAATAGGCCCTGAAATGGCCTCAAATCAAAAAAATAGGGTCACCACAAGCTAAAGTCCTCTCCCACAGCATATACTGCCCTCTTGCTTCACCGCGAAGGGCATCTCAACCTAAGACAATGCACTCTTGCACTTCCCAACTGTGCTACCTGCAGAGACTTGCTCCCAAAACAGAAAATGAAAGCAACATTGCTCCTCTTACCAAAACACCGCGAGCTTGGCTTGCTTTCTTGAGCTCCTTACCACGAACAAGGCTCTGATACCATGTCAAGATTTTGGGAGAGAAGGAAGGAGTCTCAGTTGTAGCTTTCTTGCTTGCACAATGGGGGAATACATACGCAGGTGGAGGCTGAAAACAGTTTTCCTCTTCTTAGTTGTGTAAGCCAAAAGAACTCTAGTACAAGGAAATAGAAGAACCCTATATATGGGTCTCAAACCAAACTCAACTAACTAAGGTGGCATACTAACTGAGCCATGAACTAGAGTAGATAAGGTAGCTATCATGTAGCTATTATTTATGGGCGGTGTACCAACCGTATCTGCAACTAACAAGTCCGTGACATAAATGCACAACGGTCACCCTGGCATATCACGAGTGGAGCTCAATATCTCAACAGAAGGTGCCCGTCACGTCACTTTATTCTTTACATTCATTTTAGTGACTAGTAAATAAAGGAAGGCCCGGTCACACATTGTGATTGTTGGAGTTCCCATTTCTTGTCTCTCTCTTTCTTGCTCTTGCTCTCCCGCCATAGCTCGCGTGCAAGCTTCGATCCTTCTCACCTTTCAACTTGTATCAGAGCTTGGCTTCCTCTTGCTTGAGCCCGACTCGATGCTTGCTTAGCTTCACATTGACTCCCTTCTTGCATTGGATCTCCATCCTGGCAGCCATATCCGATCTCCGCGAGCTCCCATCACTCCCCGACTTCCCAAGCACCTTCCCGGCCTATTGAGGCACCTTCAAGGCATTGGTACTGAGGTATTTGATCATTGTTTCAAGGTTTACCCCTTCTTGAGCCCCCCATTACCCCCTTTCAGCCCACGTGGAGCAGCAGCAAGTTCAGCACCAACAGGACAGATTGCGCCATTTTTCTAGGCTGTTAGCACTCATCTACTTCAGCTCTGCACTTGGCCATTGCTTGTTGCTCTCTACCTTGATCAAGAGGGCTATTAGACTTCATGTTTGATGTCATTCAAGCTATGGGCATTGGTCTTGATCATTCGGGGCTGATTTCTTCAGATTTGGGACTGTCATAAACTGTCATAACATGCTGAAAATAGGGCAGCACCATTAGCATTAGCATTTGTTGCTTACATTCCATTCCGGTTGTGCTATTTGATGCCCGTATGTGGTCTACTTGATGCCCGAATACCTTGGGAATGTATGCACATGATTATGCCATGATTTTGGCCAGAAATATTGGCTGATTTGGGACTATCATTTACTATTATACAGTGCTGGAAACAGGGCAGCCACACTTGGCATTGGCATTTGATGCTTATACTCTACTCCGGTTACCTTGTTTGATGCCCGTGTGCGACCTACATGATGCCTAGTGCCTTGGGAATGTATGCACATGATTATGCCATGATTTTTGCCTGAAATATTGGCTGAAATTTCTCCATTTTGACAGTCAAACTTGGCTGTAATAACAGTGGGCTGAAGGTACTTTGAATGCTTTGTCACTTACCTATTGGTACCGGATGTATGCTTTGGGATTTGCCATCATGTATCTGACATTTGGGGACGACTTTGAGCTCATGTTTGAATCTATGGAATGTATTTGAGCTATGCATAAGCTCCGTCTTGGTTGGTATTCACTGGCATTTGGACCGACTTGGCATGCTCTTGGACCGCTTATGCCTCATGTCTATGCTTGACAGTTAGGCTTCATACATTACATGCTTTGGTTCATGATATATGCCACTTGGTTCGTCTATGCTTTACCAACATTGGGAGATTTGCCTTGGATGTATTTGAGCATTTCCGACTTAGTTTGATCATTTACTTGGTTGCTTCCATCAGTTGCTTCATGTATGTCATGCTCTTGGGATGCGTATGACGCATTGACTTGGTCACTTGTCACTAGTACTTTGTCTTAGGTTGCTTGAGCCCTTGAGCTCGTTTGTACGCCTTTTGTGCCAGTGGGAGCATCTTGCATGCTTACTTGACCTTGAGCAGGGATTACATGCTATTGGAGCAGTTACATGTATTGGAGCAGTCTATGTCATTGAGCAGTTACAGATGTATTGAGACTTTGGGATTATACTCCGACAATTGGATGTTGCATTGAGTATATGTCTTGGTTCACAGGATGCTTATGAGATGAGTCTCAGTTTTTTGGATCCTCTTTCCTTTGAGCAGACACCTATTTGTGTCAGGTTTTGGTAGTTGCAGGTACATTTTGCCTGGATTGTCTGGGGGTGTGCCTCTTACTGGCAGATGCTATTTGACATCTCTCGGTGTTATGCTCATGTATTTTCACTGTCATTTGTCTTTACTTTGTCCTCTTTATGCCATCTTTGGACCTAGCATTGTTTAGTTGACATTAGATCCAGTTTTGGGACAATTTGCTCTCATTATTGCAGTTCTGAAATTTATTACAGCAAGTATTTATTGGTGGACTGAGCGGTATTTTTTATGCTGAAATATCCTGATTTGGTGTACCGCACCTAGTACTAAGTGGGTAGCATCTTTTGACACACTTTTCTCGCCATTTGGAGCTCATTTCAGTGGATTTTTGGCATTTTTTGCATTAAAATAGCAAGCAATTTTAGACTATCTGTGCATTTCCAGCCTGCATTATGGCATCCTCTTCGACTGATAATGCCATATTTAACATCACAAAGTTGGATGCTACCAACTACTCTTATTGGAAGAGTCAAATTTGGCAGGTCTTGGTGCAGAAATCTCAGATTAAGCCACTTCGGTTGAGCGGGGAGCAACCTGAAACTATGAGCAATGACGACTGGCTTGAACTTGATGAGCTATGCAAGTCCACGATTGTATTGTCTCTCACTGAACAGGTACATTATAATGTATTTGAGGAAGCACAGAGTGCATGGGATCTATGGAATAAGATCAAGAATCTTTATGATAAGAAAAGTCCGGCGAGTCATATGTATTGGTTGAAGCAGCTTATGGATCTGCGCATGAAGGATAATGCGACTATGTCTGCTCACTTGAGCCAGTTCCATGCTATACTGAAAAACTTGACTTCATAGGATATCACCTTTGGAGAGGAAGTAACTCCTCTTTTCTTGCTTGGGACTCTAAATGAGTCATGGGATGTATTCTGCACTGCACTATGTGCCTCTAGTGCTACTCTGAAACTGAATGATGTTGAGAGTGCTCTTCTGTAGGAAGAGGTTAATTGTAAAAACTTGGATGCCTCTCGTGTTTCACATGCTTTGATAGTTAGAGGCAGGAATGACATGAATGATCGTGGTCATGGCCGTGGCCATGACTCGCAGAAGGGTCGGTCTAAATCTCGTGGAAAGTCGCGTAGTAAGTCGCGTGGGCGCAACGCTAATGTCACTTGTCATCATTGTGCGAAAAAGGGCCATATCAGACCACAGTGTCATGAGTTGCGCAATGAGAAGCGCAAGGATAAGGGGAAAGAGAAAGTGCAGGAGAAGTCCTCTGATCGCAGCATAGTACCTGCGAAGTCCAGCGTCAAGATAGAAGAAATTAATGTCATGCAGACCGAGGATTCCAATGGTAGTGATGAGTTCATACTTGCAGCTAGTTCTTCTGATGCCTCACACTTGATTGAGACACCTAGTATGTATGCACAATGCTGGTTATTGGATTCAGGTGCATCCTTCCATGTGACGCCTTACTGTGAGTGGTTTCACTCTTACCGTACTGTATCTGGATCAGTCAGACTTGGAGATGACAGGTCTCTTGATATTGTGGGTTGTGGAGATATTCAGTTGCAGTTTTCCACTGGCAGTTTCTTTTTTCTCAGGGATGTACGTCATGTACTTGTGCTTACGCACAGTCTTATATCTGTAGGACAGTTGGATGATGCAGGGTTTCATGTCTATTTTGGGGATTCTGCCTGGAAGATTACTAGAGGCAGACTTGTGCTTGCTAGAGGTGCCAAGGCTAGCAGCCTTTATCCTCTTCTTGTATCCGGGTCTTCTATAGACCATGTTTTGGCAGTGGGCTCTATCCCACATGTATCACTTTGGCATGCCCGTTTGGGGCATATGTCTTTGAAGGGAATGAAAATGTTATCTAGTTTGCAGTATCTTCCGCCTTTGGACTATGCACGTTTTGACTCGTGTGATCATTGTCTTTATGGTAAGCAGAATAGGTCTACGCATAAGAAATCGGGTAGGCCATGCATGAATGAGCCCTTGGCTTTGGTGCATTTAGATGTTTGTGGGCCCATGTCGTGTATGTCTATGGGTGGCGCGAAGTACTTTGTTACCTTCATTGATGATTTTTCTAGGAAAGTGTGGGCTTATCCCATAAAGCAAAAGTCTGATGTCTTGGCAGCCTTTCAGCATTGGCTTGCTCTTGTTGAGAACCAGCTTGGGTATAGGCTGAAATGCCTTAGGACTTGAGGAATCCATTCTCCAAAGAGAACACCTCGAGTTTCCCTTGAGGAAAGAACATCTTGATTTCTGTGAGGGGAAGAGAATGTAGCATACCCAAATTTTGTGATCAAGTATATGTGATTTGGCTCTATTTTTACCCTCACTTACTTATCCATGAGTTTGTATGTCTATTTTTGCTCCTACACCCTTGTAGTAGCTTAAACTAATTTTTACTTAGTTTTAAATATTATATTTTAAAATAAAATGAATTCTTTTAAATTTTCTAAGATTCATTTTGAAATTATCCCAACTAACAAGAAACTACTATAAATTTTTATTTATAAATTATGGTTTCTTCTAATTATTTTGATTTTTTGAGTAACTTAATACTAAATTTTCTAATTTATTGTTAATTTTTTAAATTATTTTAAGCTGTTTTAAATTTCTTGGTTTTTTTGTAATTTTTCAATACTCCAAAAGTTGTTAATAAGTTGTGAATTATTTCTTCATTCATTTATTTAAAAACCAAAAAAAAAAACTTTTATTAGACCTTAAGGCTTAATAAGGGGGCCCTTAGAGAGTGGCCGCCATTCAATGGCTTGCTAGCTCATTGTGAGGTCAACAGGCAGGAGGGCCTTTGCATGGCATGCAAGTGACCTCTCCCCTCCCCCAGATAAATCAAACATCACCTCCCTTTTAGAATTTTGTATATTTATTTATTTATTTAAAACCATAAGAAACCCCTTTCTTTTCTTAAATTATAAAATAACAAAATCTCTCCTCCCTTGTTTCTAAAAAGAAAATAGTAAATTAGGGTTTAAAATTTAAAGTAATTTGATTAGTATAATGAAATAAAGTCCCTCCTTATGTTATAAAATGAAAATAGTTCCTCCTTGTTAAATCACTTTATAAAGGTGAAACCCTCTCTCTCTCTCTCTCTCTCTCTCTCTATATATATATATATATATATATAATTTATATTTAAAGGAGGATCCCACTTTTCATTTTTAACTCACAATAACAAGGAGACTACTCTTGAGAGAATGTGTGTAAGAGTCAACCAAAAAAAAAAACTTTCAAGAGACGAGGAAGTTCTGCCAAAAAAAGAAAGTTAGTAGTAATTTGTGCATCAATACCCTACCCAAATCCTTTCTTTTTAATTGATCTTCCTATCCACTATGGCCTCATGTAAGCATATCAACGTAGCATGACCATCAACTAGTCGTGATACCAAGACTATAGTTGTAAAGACAATTGATAAATAGTATTTTACTTTATTTTTATAAATATATATTTTGAATTTTATTTATAAAAGCTCTATTGAGTAATAAATTAATCCATATCTTATTTCAGTTAAATTCTATTTAAAAATATAGTTGAAATAATATCAATGATAATTTAAATGGTACAATTTAAAATGCATTAAAGCTTAGAATTTATAGTTAAATGCATAATAATTCAATGATACTCGATAATATTTTAATTAATTTAAATCAATAATTAGAAATAATTTGAAATTAAAAAATTTAGCTAATATTATTAAAACTATTTAGAATTTTTTTAATGTATATTTTTATATAGAAAACTATTTTAATAATTTTTAAAAAATATATAAGGCTTTTGAGTAGTTTTGTTTATTTAAGTTATTGGATATTGAATTAAAATAATAACAATCTTATTATCATACCTTGAAAAGTATGTCTCAAAAATGATATTTTAGTTAGATGGTTTTTTTCATATTTAGTAAAAATAAAAAAGCACAAAATTAATTCCTTTATAATTCTTTCTAAAAATACTTAGATTAATCTCCTTATTATTCTATTAAAGTGCATTCACATGTACGAAATAAAAAAGTATGCTCTGGCATATGGTAACAAAATATCAGGGTACATTTTTACACATGATATTAATTTTTGTTTTGAATCGAAATCTTAGTGATGAATTGAAAAATCATAGAAAATATTTCCATTAAATATTTTGACTTACTAGAAATTTTAGCTAATACTTGCTTTGGAAGAAATTATTGTTAGAAAATTAAAGAGTGCTTGTGGTTGCATTGAATTCTAGAAAAATTACACTAATTACATCCATGCCTCCAAGATTCAAACGAGAATGAGATGTAATATCATTCCCAAGGGTGCCTCCCCATATACTCTTCACCTAGAGTGTATATATATACTACCTAAGGCAGTCGACCACTACTTAGATACATTTGGTCTCCGTATAGGAAGATTCTCCCTTATGGCAAAGCAAAGCCCTAACAAAGCGGGCAAGAATCAATGGGGCTCTAGTCTGAGATTATAATCTCAATCATGATACTAAGAAAGGAAAGAAAACCTATACAAGCCTAATGTGGTTGAGCATTAAAAGGCCCAGGATGAAAAGGGCAAGGGCAAAAACCCGATTTCAATAAATAAGGATTGGTTCACTCTTCTGAGTGGGTTCTATATATGATAGTAAATTTAAACATCCACATTTGAAAAAAGAATCACTTAGTGTTTGTAATTAAAAGGCATGCCAATGAACCTTGTGGATAACTAATTAAGGAAGTTGTTTTCTCTTTACAAACCACCCTATAATTGGGTAGACCAAACCAGTCTAGTGGCTTTCTCCAAATTTTAAGAAAGGGATGACAAGCATGACTTTTCCTAAGGTTGGTGACTAAGCACCATTCAGGGGGCTAGTGTGAAACTATGCCTCATGGGCAAAGGCATTGATGCTTAGCTACTTCTCATTTATCACTCGCATTGAACCAAGTGTAGTGCTTGCCCACCTCCAATGTTTAATAGCTCACAAAATATGATCGTCTTAGCTAAATACCAAATTAGTGCCAACAACCATAATCATGTCTTTAGGAACACGCAAGTCAATCCTCATGGGATAAGGCTAGATGCTTTGCGTACGAGGTAGAGATTTTGAGAGTAGGCATATGGAGCGAGAAGAGTAGCAAGGTGGTTTGTAAGGAGGAGGATGAGATAAAGCAACTTGATGCTCAAATCTCAAACACAAAACAACTTCTTCTTCTTCTTCTTCTTCTTCTTCTTCTTCTTCTTCTCTCTCTCTCTCTCTCTCTCTCTCTCTCTCTCTCTCTCTCTCTCTCTCTCTCTCTCTCTCTCTCTCGTATATTGTAATTAGTAGGGTGTAAGGCCCCTATTATGAGGAGAAGCCATGTGTGACCACAAGGTCCTAACTTGTATTTCAGATGAGGTCTATGTGACTAGATGGCAAAAAGGTGACCTTTGTGGATCTAGCCTTTGGGTTAGATACCCCTATTTTGGGTCCAAGGGATGCAAAAGTGGCTCCTAGCTAGGGGGTTTCAAGGGGGCCAATGGCCCCCCTGATAGGGATCTAAGGGCAACACCCCTGACTTAATAGTAAAGGGAATATTCCCTAAAATTCCATGGTCAACTACCTTCTTATGCCATAAAAGGAAGACCCCCCCCAAATCCATTGTCAATCTATCTTTCACCCTGTCAAAATTCTTCCAACTACCCCAAAGCTCTTCACCTATCATCTGCCTAGATCACCATCTAAGCTTCACAATGGAAGCACACGAGTGGATAGAGCCATCTTTGTATCAATTTATTTGAAATTAAAGTAGTTTCTTTTTTTCCATATTTGTTATGTGTTATCTACTCCTTGCTCAAATTATGTCTACTTATTATGACATGTAATTTCTACATATCCTACCACTCAATGTATGTGTATGTGTATGTGTATGTACATATATACATGCATATGCACAATAGAAGGGGTTTTCTGATTGGCATGCATCATGAATTTGGCATATTCATGTCATGAGGATTCATGATGCAATCCCCTACTATCACTCATTGTGTGTATATATGTATGCTTTGCACACACGTCCATGGAAAGGGGATATGGCTGATTGATATGCATTATCCATGTCATGAAGTAATCCTCCCTTATCATGCATTACTTTTACACATTGTATATGTGTTTTCTTGTCAATTATAAGTTGTTGGACACATGGATTGGTATATGTTGTAAATTTGACATATAAATATCATGATATCTCTCTCATGTGATAGGGCTAAAAGATACTTAGCAAATAGGCACTCAATCTTGAGATCAACAAGTGTCTTTTGAAGGGCATATCTCAATCAACTTGGCACTATATCGTGAATTTGGCATAGATGTGTCATTTTGATTATGACACCCTCCTTCCCCCTTGGGCATGGATGGGCACTTAGTCATGAATTTGTCTAGATGGTGTCCTAAAGAGATAGGTATAAATAAACAAAATCATCGGCATTTGGTTGTATATTCATATAAATTATGTATTGATACATAAATTATTTGATATTGCTTGATTGATGCACTACAAGATATAGACCTTATAGCGACGTTTAAAGCGACGAAAATACAAACAACAAAATTTGCCCCCGTCGTCGCAAAAAGCGTCGTTATTGACGACGCCATAGAATCGTCGCTATGTGCGTCACATTTGCGATGCACATAGCGACGCATATAGCGACGGTTGCAGGCTATTTGCGACGCTCATAGCGACGCCAATAGCGACGTGTGCAGTAAATTTGCGACGCAAATAGCGACGGTAACAGAGAAAAAATAATTGTGGTAGGGCAGCCCGTGCCACATATAGCACTGTGTGCTGTATGAGAGCCATACAAAATAGTTTCTGCACTGCTGCATACAAAGCATTTGCAAACAAAAAGAATGTATACTGAAATCATAAAACTGATACATGAAATAAATACATGATCGCATAAAATGCGATTGGTACAATCATGAAACAATATCACTAATACATAGAAAATGTCTACATAGATCGGGCGACTAAAAACTAAAGGTGTGTGAGCTCTAAGGATCCAAGGGCGAGCTACAAATCCTCGTCCCCTGAAAGCTCATCCCGCTGCAAAGGAGCATCAAATGGATTCTGCAGAAAAAGAAACAACATATCAATCCACCATACAATAATGCATTCAAATATCTCATGGTAACTACGGACAAGAAAGATGAGTGACTTACAGGGCCGCCGCGTCTATACAATCGGTCAATCAATGCCCTGAGACCGTGCCTCTCTGCATATCGAGTCTCAAGGCCTTGCGGATCGCGATTTGTAACGGAGTGCTGCAAAGAAAACAAAATGCTAACTGTTAGAAACGTGATTGTCAGTACAAAGAATATCTCAAAAAAACAAATAAGCAAAACAAAAGAGAAGCTTACAAAGTCCTCCAAATATGTCATGTGGCCGCCACTCCCAAGATGATGTACCGATCCGGCCTCGATTCGTGCCCTCGCCACCTCCTGCTGCTGACTCCAACGTCCTGGCGAATTTGTAGCCTCCTCCCTCAGTTGGCGCCAGTCATCTGCATCTAACCACTCGGGCTTTGGAGCCCCACTCTTGATTGCCTTGCGTGCGTCGGATCGTCTATGTGACATGTATGCACGCATGCAATCCATCATCCAGCCCGTAGAGAATCTATCCACTGCGACTGGCACCGGGAACTCCTCGTGCAAGGATGCTACTATGTAGTCCTTGCTCCCATCCGGTATGTTCCTCCAATGATCCAGGACATTGTGTCGAAAAACTTATTGGCACAACTCCCTCATGCGAGCCATCACCCTCCTCCCCTCATCATTCATGATGATGGCTCCTGACCTGCCATCCACTAGGTATCCATAACCCCTAGGAGTCTGCCTAAGATGGGCCCTCTCCCATCTCCGTCCACGCTCCTGGGCATATCCAGGAGACCCCTGTACATCCGGTGTACCGACGGGGGTACCCTCTCTCGGAGTGCCACTCAAAGGGGCCACCAAAGGGGGTGCCACCAAAGCAGTGCCACCAAAAGGCGTGCCATCTGTCGACGGCTACGCAAAGGGGTGCCACCAAAGGGGGTGCCACCAAAAGCAGTGCCACCAAAAGGCGTGCCATCTGTCGACGGCTGCGCAAAAGCCGGAGTAACTGGAGTGGACGTCCCCACAGGTGTGATAAATCCTGGAGGTGACGCAGCTCTAGCTGAACGACGAGACGGAGACACCACGTCCGTGTCTCCACAGCAGCACCCCCCTGATCCTCCTGCAGTCGCAGTCCCTCCCTCTGGCCCAAGTCACGAGCGTCAAGATCGTCTGCTCAAAGCTGAAGCATCTGATCACGCTGAAGCTGATCTAGTTGAAGCTGATCTAGCAGAGCGCCCTGACGAAGAATGAGACAGCTCCTGATCTGCCATCTCTCTGAATCTCGCGAGCTGATCTAGAGACATGCATGCCATCATGTCCTGAAACTCCTCATCGCTCATCCCTCGACTCATCCTGAAAATGTCAATACCTGCACAAATAAAAAATGATGTTAGAATAATCAATTTAAAGTATACAAAGCACATTAATATAAATCATTTTTGAAAAATCCCTCTTAAAATGCGTATCTTATCTACCTTTATGGAAGATCTAAACAATGAATTGAGTAATACAATTCTCCAAGAATGAAGTATTCTATGGTCCCATGTTAATCTCCTGACACAACTCTGCATACACTGGAAGGTTGATAGACATGTCACCACAAAAGAACGAGTCTGCCTCGTTCTCAAAAAATTCTACAACTTCTGTATTTCCATCATTGTTAGCCAATGCGGGCTCCAAGCTTGCGGTGGCCTCCACCCCTTGTAATATCGATCCCTCTATTTGCATATTTTCTTCATCTATGCCTGGAACATCGCTTTGATCATATACTCTCGCACCTCAAGGAGTTGAAGGTATAACATACCACCATCGAGGTTGTCGGGGGTTTGGATAGAAGATTACCTGTTCACAAACACTTACAAAGCGACTTCAAACCATTGTGACATAAACCATGTCGTATTACAATTAGCAAGCAAATGACTATTTGTACCTGTTCACAATGGGCCGGCAACACAAAGGTGTCGCGCAAATCCATCCATTTTTTTTCGAAATCTATTTCGAGAAATCCAGATGGACCTCGTCGAACTGTGGCTCCAGCTCCTCCAAGTACCACTTTGAACCACTGCACATCGAATAGTATCATGGAGAAGCTACGGTAATCCACCGTAATAATACTTTGCAAGTTTCCAAAATACTCCATCTCATCCACAACCGTGTTCGAATCCGTTGCTCTCGCCGGCTCTCTTGCTCAAACCTTGCCATGACACCATAGTCCATTGTGGAGCGCATTTGGTCAATACGCTCCACCCGAAAATGCCGTCCGCGTGACCATGCTGCATATATATTTTGTACTGCACATTGAAACACTCAAATTAGATGTAGCAAGAAAATTTAGAGACGACACATTCTAAACCCCTCATTACCTTTGGACTACATCCCCTCGAGAACTCCCACTCCTCCATTGAGACCTCTGTCCCTTCGCTGGATGCTGCGGTCAAGGCTCCATGCAACCATCGTGTTGACATAAACCGCGGCATCTCCTCCATGCCTTTGGGATACCGAATCGGTCGATGATGCGTACTGCATCAGAATTCAGCTCACGCTTCCTCTCAATCTTGCCTGGTCTCCATGGAGGCATGGTGCAACATACAAAAGCGATTCACATTCTCTTCCATTGAGCATCCATTCTTTTTTCTACCCCATTTCCAACCACCACATCTCCAGTCAGCCTATCATCGTCCTTTAGCGTCCATAGCATTTCATTGTCTGGTTCCACCGTTGGTAGCCATTGTGAGATATGCACTAACGCCTCTGACACCAACCAACCTTCCGCCATGCTACCTTCCGGACGAGCTCATTGTCACACAAAGCCTTTCAGGGTTTTCATGAAGCGCTCCAAGAAGAACATCCATCACGTATGGACAGGTCCAGCAATCTCCACTTCGTCCACAAGATGCATAAGAAGGTGAACTTGTATCGTGAGCATGCTAGTGGGTAGGTATTTCTCAAAGAGACAGACCGTCTCAACTGCTCCCCGCCTTGCGGATTCAATAGAGGACGTCTTAATCTCTTTCTGTGAGATCCATTGCACCAAAGTCGACAACTTGTAAATGGCCTCGCGAATTTCTGGAGTTAGGCATCCCGCGATCGCGATCGGTAGGACAAACTGCCACAAATGAGAAAGCATTAAGAATAATGGTCACTTTTCAAATTTCAAAATGTCCACGCTAATTAAAATCCATTCCGTTCACAAACCTGACATATCTTATGCCAATCATGGGATTTTAGCCTAGTCATTTGGTCATCTTTAGAAAATGCGGACCTGAGAGAACGCATCATACCCGTCGGAGTGCAGATAGACTTGATTACTTGCTTCACAATGCGCTCTTCTTTGGTAGACAAAACCCAGGGAGCGCGAGGAAGCTGCACTCCCCCTTCAGCACTCGACTGCGGCCAAAGCGCCTCCATCTTACCTACCTCCTTTAAATCCATTCGTGACCCTATAGTGTCTCTCTTTCCTGTGATGTGGTCCCATAGCAAGCTGCCCACATTTTTGAAAATATGCATGGGATCCAACAAGTGGTTGACCTGTAAGTGGGTCCAATATGGCAACTCGTAGAAAACTAAGAACCGTCGCATTCCATTTGGATGTGATTCCGGGTTTACCATTTTCAGCTCGTACCAGCTTGCAGCGTTCATACGTGCTGGAGGTCGTCCAAGAAAACCTTCCCTGAGTTCATGATCCTCCGACAAGAAAGCGGCACGTCCTTGATATACCATCTTCTTCATGGTTCGTGACCTTCGGGAGTCTAACTGTGGCCCACACAATGGACATGCATGATAACTTGAGGTAATGAGACCTGCAAGGCGATCCACAACCTAGTGAATACTTGATTGAATGAAATAAAATATAGATATTACCAGCAAGAACAAAGGTCTGCTCACCTGAGCACTCTCCCAATCCCGGAAAGTCATGCATCGTCCACATGAGAATGGCTCGAATGTTGGCTGACCGCCGACCATCGCGCCTGCTCATATCTTGCACCGTGACCCCCTCCTCCCACAAAATCTTAAGCTCATCGACTAATGGACAAAGATACACGTCCATTATTTTTACTTTGTAGCGGCCCGGGACGAGCAAGCTAAGGATGAGATGTCCTTTCTTCGTAGAAAGCCATGGAGGAATGTTGTAGTTGACAAGCACTATAGCCCACACACTATAAGAAGTCGAGCGCAGACCGAATGGGTTCACACCATCCATGGCGAGACCGAGCCGAAGATTCCTTGGCTCTCGCGCAAAGCCTGGGAAGGTAGAGTCAATATGGCTCCATGCGTGCGAATCTGCTGATATTCGTTGAACTTCTTCCGTGGACCTATTCTGCACATGCCACATTGTCAAGCTTGCCATGGCAAACGTGCGAAACATGTGGTTTATACTGGGGATGAGCGGAAAGTGTCTGAGAACTTTTTGAGGGATGGTCTGCCCTTGCAAGTCTTGTCGATACCTGTGAGCACCACACTTTGGACATGTCTCCATAGTCTCGTATTCATCTCGAAACAATATGCAATCGTTGATACATGCATGGATGTTATTGTAGTCCATGCCAAGCTTCCATAAAACATGTTGGGCATCATCACGAGACTCAGGCATGGTGTTTGCAGGTGGCAATATATGATATTTCAATAACTTTAAAAAAATCATAAAACACCTTGAAAAAACACAAATGTTTGCAATAATACTGTTTAAAAAAAACAATGAAGTCTGTGTGCAAGGTACCTGAATAACTCAGTCACACTCGTATCGCTCCAACCGTATTTTGCTTGCACACTTAAGAGTGCAAGCAATGTAAGCAATGTCTTCAACCGAGATACTCGACACCCATCATATAATGGTATGGATGCTTCCTCTCTAAGCGGGTCAGATGTCTCAACATCCATGGGAATCAATGCATTGATCATTGCCTCCATCTCAGGCTCCAAGATTGTAGGCAGGTCGGGAAGGTTGTCTGTCTCCTCTGGCATTGACGGTATAGATTGGCCTTGCAAGTGGTCGATTGGCTCCTGTAATCCATCTATTGCACGTCCACGAACTCTTCTAATTGGCCGCAAAGGGTGCAGTCCCCCTTGGGTTGAGACATCACCCCCCTGGATACAAAATTTGCCAACAAGACCCAATCTTATTGTGTATGGTTTTCAATTAGCTTGAGAGTACAATGCATGAAAAATGCTAACTTCAAATTACCGTTTGCTGAAAATCCGCAATCGCCTGATCAATGATCTCAGATTGAAACTCGCCAAATCGTCATACGTGTTCTACAGACAATAGGCGTTTTCATCTAATTGCCAACTTGCATTGAGAGCAAGGACATGGGACACGTTGATTAAGATACGTCTCGCGGTCTTGAACAATAAGACCTTCTTCGTTTGCCATCTTATCTACATTACAGCAAACGAGGCTTAAATGGATAGCTTTATGGAGATGTACGTCAAGTTGCAAGTTGACCATAAATCTTGCATTGTATATAGTAGTTGAGAGATTTTCCGATGTTATATCTGGGTCTTGTATCATGCTCAACGATTTGTTTGTCCCGGTAGATAATTATTTGTTATATCTCGGCTTTGAGTATAAGGAATCCACTTTAAAATTAATGCGCGCCATCTATGAAATTTTATAACTATAGTAATAAATTTTATTTCAATCAATTCTACTCATCGTCATAAGACCTGAGAGAAATTATCCTATACTCAATTTAAGGGTTTCTTCTTCTATAACAATAATTTTGGGTTCATTTTGATGAAGTACGTGGCCCATGGCAAATCACATTGCATACCATTATCAATAAGTCTATTATCTTAAATTTCCTTCCCCTCCCTCTCCCTCTCTTTCTCTCCCTCTCCCTCTCTTTCTCTCTTTCTCTCACCCTCTCCCTCTCCCTCTCATTCTCTTTCTCTCCCTCTCTCATTTCCTTCCCCTCCCTCTCCCTCTCTTTCTCTTTTTCTCCCTCTCCCTCTCTATCTCTCTTTCTCTCTCATTTCCTAAACAAGCAAAAAATAAAGTGATTTAAACATCCTCCAAGCAAAAGGGAGAGGGAGAGATACAATGCACTCTCCCTCTCTTTTTCTTTCTATCCCTCTCTCATTTCCTTCCCCTTCCTCTCCCTCTCGCTCTCTTTCTCTCTCATTTCCTCTCCTAAACAAGCAAAAAATAAAGTGATTCAAACATTAAACAAGCAAAAGGGAGAGGGAGAGAGAGAATGCACTCTCCCTCATTCTCCCTCTCTTTCTCTTTCTCTCCCTCTCTTATTTCCTCCCCCTCCCTCTCCCTCTCCCTCTCTTTCTCTTTCTCTTTCTCTTTCTCTTTCTCTTTCTTTCCCTCTCCCTCTCCCTCTCCCTCTCTTTCTCTCTTACTCTCTCGTTTCCTCTCCTAAACAAGCAAAAAAGAAAGTAATTTAAACATTAAACAAGCAAAAGGGAGAGAGAGAGAGAGAGAGAGAGAATGCACTCTCCCTCTCTTTCTCTCCATCTCCCTCTCCCTCTCCCTCTCCCTCTCTTTCTCCCTCTCTTTCTCTCCCTCTCTCTCCCTCTCCTCTCCTTCTCTTTCATTTCCTCTCCTAAACAAGCAAAAGAGAACGATTTAAACCTTCAACAAGCAAAAGAAAGAGAGAGGGAGACTCACCAATGAGATATGGCGAGCGTGGGCGGCTTCTCTTTGTAACGAGGGCTCCTCCTCTCCTTCGCGAACAACGGCGGTGGTGGCGGCGGTGGCGGCGGTGGCAGCAAGTCACTTCCTCTTCTTCTCTCACAAAGCCTTCGCTCTCTCCCTCGCTCTCGCTCTCAAAAGGCAAAGAAAAAGAAATGAAAACGGCGCTCTGGTTTCGGCCGCACTTTTTTTTCCTGCGGCGTCGCTAAATGCAACGCAAATAGCGACGCCAATAGCGACGCCGATATCCGACGTCGCTAATCGGTGTCGCTAATTGCCCAATTCCTTGTAGTGATGGGCATTTGGTCATGTGTTCATCTATAAAATGTATTGATACACTAATTATTTGATAATGTTTGATGGAATGGGTATTTAGATCACGTATTAAGCTTGAAAATGGCATGACTTATAGGTTATTTTATTTCAAATGTTACTTTTTTTTTATTTTTTAAACTCAATAGTGAGCTCATATAACTATAATTTTTTCTTATAGAATATATAGTGCTCTAAAAACACTTATATTGAAATCATGCAAAGTGTGTTTAGAATGCAACTACAAGCACATTTCTTGCATGCACAATATTTGGGATGCTCATCACAAAGTTAGGAACCTCTGGTTGAGTGTGTAAGGAGGTTGGGTGAGTTTAGAGGGTAGTGAAGGACCCCACCAATTGTGAGATGGGTTGTTCTTATCTAGTCAACATCTTGAGGACCATCATTTTCTAGAGTGATTGTGAGATTTTGGATGGGTGGAGCAGAGATTGATATTTTATTGAAAAGCGTTGAGAGGTGAGGATAAGGATTTAAATAATTAAGGAACTATGTTTGCATTATGCATGATGCACAAGCACATGTAGATAGGCTAGGCACATTTCTTCAATGCATTTATAATTTTTCATGTGTAGCATCGATTGATTAATTGCTTATCATGGTTCCGATATTGCATATTTCTCAAATCAAGAGTAGATGAGCACAGAGTTCATTTCAAAAAACCATATTCCTGCTAGGGCACACTACATAAAAAAGCAGGTTCATATCCAGAGAATATTTATTTTGAAGACTCAAGGATCAAAGGAAAAGATCGTATGTTTTACATTGTTAGCGAGTATTTCTTAAAGAAAAAGAGGACATGTGTGCTGAAAGTGTGTGCAATTACAAGAACAATAGGCCAAGGAAGGGAATCAGTTGTCCAAGATAAAATATGGAGAAAAATGATGCGATTTACGAAAATTAGTATTTTTGCCCATTTTTTAGAGATTTTTGTAATTCTTCCCGTGATGGCTTGTTGTCCAGATGCATTCCGATCGTTTTGAGTACCTGAACAACTATATTTGGAGTTCAAATATGACGAATGTATAATCCAAACAAGTTGCAAACATGCATAGGGAAGACAAAACGAAAATAGTGAAAAGCAATAGAAAAGCAAAAAGCCTAATGTGTGTGAGTGTGGATAGAAAAATATATAAGGAGATGAGAATAGAGAGTTAAAGGCCTTCCCCCTTGATTGCAATTGTATTTTTCGAGAGAGGAGAGTGGAGGGTCGCATGCTAGAGTGGAGAGTGGAGGGTCGCATGCTAGAGTGAGCTCTTGTCATACCAATTTGGAAGTTGGAGCTTTTGGGTGTCAAAGCGCCGAGCATCGGCTCGAGCATCGGCTCAAGATTTTTAAGGTACAAAAATACATCTCACATGGTTTGTTTTCGAATCATTGGTATTTTCATTGTGTTGTGGTTGTGTGATGCTCTACCCACATTCGGGTTTTTAGTTGTTTTGAGCTTCAAGAGACATTGTGTGTTGTCTTTTTTTCATGTGTGGTTCGTAGTGTTTTGTCAAATATTTAAATTTTTGTGTTATGTTGTGCATTCTATAAAGTCAATTACCCCAACTGGCACTCCTTAACATCTTGTTATCGGGTTGTGAGTGAGGCTTGCTCTTGATCACCGCTCGCGTAACAACGTCCTAGATAAAGAATCAACAACTATGCTATCCGTTTAGCCAAACCACTTATTAGCAATGCAACCACACAAGGGCTAAATCTATTTTTTTATAAAATAAGCTTAAGAGGCTAAAAATCCACAAAATATTTATGTGGGGGGTTGGGGAGGGGGGGGGGGGTACCATTTTGGAATCAGCACAAATGTAAGGAGCAATATTGGCCATTTGATGCTAAATTCTTTTGCTCCAAATAACTACAAAAATCATGAAAAATCATGCATTCTATTGAAAGTTTAGTTTTTAGTCTTTCTCTCTCCTCTTTCTCTCGGCATAATTGTTGTTCATGTAGACTGAGAGAATGAGGGGGCATGGGTATTGGAACATAGTATAATGCAAGAAATGGAGCAAAGAAGCATCAATGTGGCTATTAGGGTTTTATGGGTGTCAAAATGTTTCCTAAGAAACTCCAAAATCATAAAGAATTAAGTAGTTTTATGGAATATCTTCTATTATTTTTTTTATAATGAAATTGAGATGCATATGGACTAAAATTTGATATGAGAATGATGTATTGATGCCACGAGGCATATTCCACAGTGGATTCCGTGCCACGGTGGATTCCGTGAGGTTTTACGGTGGATTCCATAAACTTAGATGACCGGGGCTCATACACAAAGAGGATTCTTTGTGCGAGAAGTTGATGGGGACGCCTGTCCTTTTCGGGCGTTTCATTAATTTAGTGTGTACATGGGTGATTCCATAGTGGGTGATTCCGCAAAATGCATATTAAATTAATAAACGTTTATGAGTTTAGAGTGCACACTCGTAATAAATTAAGGTTAGGATTTATTTCTAACCAGTTGATTTATTTATGTAGCTGAAGACTGATAGGTATTCACTTTTGTCGGTTTAATTGTATTATTTTACTAACGATTGTCAATGCTTCAGTTGATGTGTAGAGATAGCAGCAGTGGCGGAGGAAAGCATTGGAGTATAGCGAGTATTCGACCTATGGATCATATTTTGATAGGCGCCATGCCTATATTTTGTTATGTCTATTGAGGCATTGATTATTGATTATTATTTTGTATGCGCCTATGCGCACGGATATGTTATTTCTATTTGGACATTATGTTGGGCGTGCCAGACTCTATGGGCACCGTCCATTAGCTTTATTTCCTTCTTCGTTTGCTGAAAATACTTCAGCGAACCTGTAGATAGGTAGAATACCTTGCCACGAACAACTTTCCAGTTCAGAGTTTTTGCGCAGGAACAAGCCTTCTAGGATTTTTGAGCACTAGTCAGTTCTGACTCCAGTTGACTAGTCTGACTTGCAAGAAGGAAAGACTGTTTTATCATTCATTAGCCAATTTGATGACTATTTCCATGAGTAAACTTATCCAGAAAAAGATAAAATCAAGTGTGTTACTAATCATTTGGTAGACAGAGCATCACTTTGGTGGACTGTAGTACGCAAGAGCATAGAATGTCATGCTACTTGGGAAGATTTCAAGAAGAAGTTCATGCAGAATTTCCTTCCACTGCAATTTCATGAGAAGGCTATCAAGCAATGGGATTTACTTCAACAACGGGATCATGAGCCTATTCCACAGTATACATAGCGTTTTTGGAATGCACTCTTATAGCTATGCATGCTTGAAGACGTACCAGAGATGACACATAAGCGGAAGTATATGTCTGGACTTCTTGGACATTACTACGCTGAAGTGAACATGTTCAAGCCTACTACCCTTGAAGACGCCATCTCACTAGCTCACGACACTGAAGATAAGTTACGCGGAAGAGACAAACGACCACAGCAATTCCAAGCCAATAGTAATTATGGATCTAAACAATTCAACTCCAATTTTAGAAGGTTTAATCCAGGTTGTTTCTCTTCACCATCTTTCCGCAAGAATTGGGCTAAACTACCTGCATTACCATCCAATGTCAATCCAAATCCTAAGCCTATTCCACAGGAAAATCCAAATGTACCCAGACTTCCAGTCATTGCAAATAATGTAACCAAAGCCAAGCCAATAGTATGCTATAAATGTCACCAGCCTGGGCATCTCGCAGCAAATTGTCATTCAAAGAAGCCACCAGCACATATCAACTATCTTGGAGCCATGGACGAAGACAAGCATGAGGATATGCCTGATTTCACTGAAGATGAGGATGATCCTACTACTACTTCCGACACTTTACCAGGTATGCTTACTCCACATTCATTATTGACTATGAAATGTTTGGTGCATGGAAAGGAAAGAACTATCTTGCATGATGACGGTAGTACTCATGACTTTATTTCAGCAAAATTGGTAAAGGAATTGAAATTACAGACTGTACCTACGCATTATCACATTAAAGCTGCATTTTTAGGCACTAGGTACAATGGCACACAAGAAGTACAAGATTTAGAGATTCAAATTGGTTCATATATTGAAAGAAGAAATTTCTTAGTTGTTCCATTACAGTCAAGTGACATTATTTTAGGAATGCCTTGGAGACACCAGCATAATCCAAGTATAGATTATTCCACACACACAATGAATATTAATTTTCAAGGAAAATCTATTACATTATATGGTATGCATGCATCTAATATTTTTCCACTGCTTTCGCATACTCAAGCAAAACGTGCATTACGCAAGAGTACTAAATCATATCTCATTTGGATGAATGAATTGCAAGCAAAGGAAAATCATATGCACTCTAGGCATAAGGAATTTCTTGCATATTTTAAGGACTGTTTTGCAGAAGACCTACCACCAGGTTTACCTCCTTCACGTCCAGAAGACCATAAGATTGATTTGATCCCTGGCACACAACCACCTTGCAAAGCACCATATATGCACAATCAAATAGAGCAAAAAGAAATCCAGAGTCAAGTTGAAGAATTACTAAATAGAGGTTTAATTCGACCTAGCAGTTCTCCATTCGGTGCACCTGTACTCTTAGTCAAGAAAAAGAATAATACTTATCGTATGTGTATTGACTACCGAGCTTTAAATAAGATCACTGTAAAGAATAGGTATCCTATACCTAGAGTTGATGACCTTATGGACAAACTGCAAGGATCTTCTATATCTAGTAAAATTGACCTTTAGTCTGGATATCATCAGGTGAGGCTAGATAAATCTGACAAATTTAAGACTGCATTCAGAACACAGTTTGGCCATTACGAATTCTTAGTCATGCCATTCGGATTGACTAATGCACCTGCCACTTTTAGTAGAATGATGAACGGTATCTTTTTGAAATATCAGTATTGTGTGATTGTTTTCTTTGATGATATTTTGGTGTTTAGTCAAAGTGAAAAAGAGCATTATGAGCATTTATCATTAGTTTTTCAATTACTGAAAGAAAATCAATTGTTTGCAAATCCTGAAAAGAGTGAATTCTTTAAGACAGAATTAGAATATTTAGGTCATATTGTATCAAAAGAAGGAATAAAAGTTGATCCTAAGAAAATTGATGCAATATTGCATTGGCCTGTTCCTAAAAACGTGCATGAGTTACACTCATTCCTTGGTCTTGTTAGTTTCTATAGGAGGTTTGTACGTAATTTCTCATTACTTGCTTTACCATTAACAAAAATTCTCAAGAAAGGAATTGTTTATCAATGGACTGAAAATCAGCAGAAATCCTTTGACTTACTGAAACGTGCATTAACCAATGCCCCTGTTCTACAGTTGCCTGACTTTAATAGACCATTCTTTCTAGTTGTGACTGATGCTAGCGGATCAGGAATAGGAGCCGTACTAATGCAAGACAATCATCCAATAGCATATTCTAGTTCTAAGCTGAAACCCTCTGAGCTGAAATATTCCACTTATGACAAAGAATTATTAGCAGTTGTACAAGCATTAAGGCAGTGGAAACACTACTTAATGGGTTCAGAATTCATGATAAAGACCGACCAGCAAAGCATTAGACATTTACTTAGCCAACCCCAAATTTCTAACCGTCATATCAAATGGGCTTTCTTTGTTCAAAGTTTTCATCCTATCATTCAATACCAACCTGGAAAAGAAAATGTAGTCGTTGATGCATTGAGTAGAAGACCTGCAATTCATAATATTTCTATCATATCTTTTGATTCTTTGATTGTATGAAAGATACATATCACCAGGATATTACTTTTCATTCTGATTGGCAAAAATTAGTTCAAAATAATTTCATTCCTGTTGATTCATTGTCATATAATGATGGATTTATGTTTTATGAAAAGAGACTGTGTGTTACTATTCCATTCCGATCTTTTGTTTTGAATGAAATTCATTGTCCCCCATATCAAGGTCATAGAGGTATCATATCTACATTACGCATGTTAACTGAAGATTTTTATTGGCCGCATATGGATGCAAATGTATCTAATTTCGTTTCTGAATGTTTGATTTGTCAAAGAATAAAGAGACATCATGGTAAACAGTATGGATTACTAATGCCTTTGTTTATTCCATCTAAACCTTGGGAACATATTTCTATGGATTTCATTACTGGTTTACCAAATACTAAATCTAACCATGATATGATTTGGACAGTTGTAGATAGATTTAGTAAGCAAGCATATTTCATTCCATGTAAGAAAACTTTAACAGCATCACAAGCAGCACAATTATTTTTTAAAACTATTTTTACTAACCATGGATTGCCAAAAGTGATTATTTTAGATCATGATTCTAGATTTTGTAACAATTTTTGGATTACTCTGTTTGCAAATCTAGGCACAAAGATTGATTTCTCATCTGCATTTCATCCAAAAACAAATGGACAAACAGAAGCCACAAATAGCACCATTCTAGATCTTTTACGTGCATATACTATCTCTAAACCTCAGACATGGGATACTCATTTGCATTTATTACAGTTTGCATGCAACAATACACCGCACACATCTACAAAGAAAGCACCTTTTGAAGTCATTTATGGATATAGATTGTCTACACATGCTGCATCTTTGTCTAATAGAATTCAGAGTGCTGATGATATTGCTAGTATGCATAACAGTATTTTTGATGAGGTTAAGGATATGATTGCTAAAGCCCAACAATCATATACCAAACAAGCCAACAAGAAAAGACAAGCCATGAATTTCAAAATTGATGATTATGTTTGGCTGAGAATAGAAAAACGTAGACTGCAAAGTGTAGATAGACATCCAGTTGTCAAATTAGCTCCTAGATTCTATGGACCATTTAGAATCCTTCATAAGATTAATGATAATGCATTCAAGTTAGAATTACCATCTCATTGGAAAATTCACAATACATTTCACATTAGTTTATTGAGACCATTTAGAGGCCAATTACCTATCCACCCTGTTTATGAAAACCCACCTTTATTAGAGGAAGAGACTGAAATACTTGAACCAGAAGCCATCATAGACACTGACTATATGACCACTAGAACTGGCCGAAGGTATTCTAGATATCTAGTAAAATTTAAGAACCATCCTGTAGAGGAAGCACAATGGATGCACATTAGAGACTTAAATGCTTTCCCCACTCTGTTAGCTCCACATTGAGCTAATAGCAATTGAGGTCAATTGCTATTCCACCCCGGGGGTATGATGCCAGGAGGCATATTCCACGGTGGATTCCGTGAGGTTTTACGATGGATTCCGTAAACTTAGATGACCGGGGCTCATACACAAAGAGGATTCTTTGTGCGAGAAGTTGATGGGGACGCCTGTCCTTTTCGGGCGTTTCATTAATTTAGTGTGTACATGGGTGATTCCATAGCGGGTGATTCCGCAAAATGCATATTAAATTAATAACGTTTATGAGTTTAGAGTGCACACTCGTAATAAATTAAGGTTAGGATTTATTTCTAACCAGTTGATTTATTTATGTAGCTGAAGACTGCTAGGTATTCACTTTTGTCGGTTTAATTGTATTATTTTACTAACGATTGTGAATGCTTCAGTTGATGTGTAGAGATAGCAGCAATGGCGGAGGAAAGCATTGGAGTATAGCGAGTATTCGACCTATGGATCATATTTTGATAGGCGCCATGCCTATATTTTGTTATGTCTATTGAGGCATTGATTATTGATTATTATTTTGTATGCGCCTATTCGCACGGATATGTTATTTCTATTTGGACATTATGTTGGGCGTGCCAGACTCTATGGGCACCATCCATTAGCTTTATTTCCTATTTTTGTAGAAAGCAAACTCAAAAGTTAAAAGCTTGTCATATTTTTGTAAATTGGGCTATTATTGAGCATGAAGATTGAAATATACATAAAATACATGCTTTGTGAAGCGCTCACACAAGGCATGGGGGGAGATTGAACCCAATTGGTCTCTTGCTTCTTGTCGTTCATGCTTTTACATTGTTTTTTGTGCAAAAAGGTAGAGTTCATTGTTCTTGGGGACCTTCTGGGATTCACTACGTGAGCATACTGCGACCGATCTGCGCACCATGTATGTTGTGTTTAAGGGATGCAAGCCCAAAATTTCAAAATTTGTGGTTGTTATAATGCGAAAAATAACTATCTAATCCACAAAAAATATGTAAAATAAAGAAATATAATGATAATTGATAAATTTTGTAAAAGTAATGGTGCACATGGGAGGAAATTATGTATGTTGGTTGCCATGACTATGTTGCTCTATTTTATTATTAGAAATTGTAAAATTATTAGTAATTGAGACAATAATAATTAAGAAAAATAATGAAAAAAGTAGGAAAATTTTGGGAAAAACTGCATTATGAGTCTAGAAAAATGATATAAAATGCATTCTGGATAAGGGTAGTTTCTATGAAACAATGACATAAAATATAAAAATCGATATATATGACATAGATATGAAAAAAATATTGAAATTTTATATCTTTTCAATAAAAAATAATTTTTTTATGTATCATAGTAAGACATTTAGGGTTTTATCAAATATTTAAAGGAGTGGAAGCACGAGTTAGCCCAATTCCATCTCTTCAACACTACACTACATTAGAATAAATAATGGAAAGAATGGCTTTGCATGTCATGTGGTGGATTTTTTTTTATTGGTAATAATTGTTTGGGCACCATGTGGCATGACATATTTCATATGCATATAAGCATGGTATTGAAATGACATCTCCTAAAATACATAGCAATTTCCTATAAGCTCATCAACCAACATGGAGTGAACGAGGATCCCCAGCTATAGGTTAGAGTGCTTATTTCTTGGGAAATGATCATATGATGCTATAAACAATCTCTTGGACCGATAAATTTTAAGAGAGGAGCATGTTATGATGTCCTATACGTTTCAAATCAAGCATCTTAGGGCTAATTCTTCTTGAGATGTAGGAGAGCCATAAGGGCCATAGCAGTTAGTTGGGGCATGCCCTTTAAATATGTGATTCGAGGTGAGATAGTGAAAATCATATCTACAAACACACCAGTTAAAACAATTATTTATAGTACCCAATGCTCCATACTGCAAAGTAGTGCAGGGTCGTTTGGCATGTTTAGAAGCCCCCAACTAGAGCTATCAGAGCTAATGTCAAGCCCATTTTTGATCCCGATAAGTGGTGTGTTTATCAAGAGCTACTAAGAAGTGGAAATTTTTCAATCTTGACTAATAGGGACCTAGTCATTCAATATATGCCAAAGAGTGATAAGATAGATCCAATATCGAATAGAAATTTTCAAGCCAAGATTTAACATCAAGAAAGAGGCAAAAGGGCTAGACGGAGAGTAGAGATCCTTAGGAGGTATTCTCCTAAGCATAGCAATCCAATATCCTTGAGAGGGAGAGGCCTTATTCACCCTATTATCCTAGTTAGTCCGTTAGGGAGAGGAGGAATCTCTAGCATCCCTCTTTCCTTGACAAGTCAGCCGACGTTGAGTGGGAGGGTACCCTCCCCCCAATACAACTCCTTAGAGAAACTTTGCAGTCGTTATGGCACAACCAATTTTGATACCTATAGGAATGTCAAATTTTCCAACCCTGGTTTCCCTCTACCCATTTTTAATGGGTTAGCAAAAGAGGATGCAAAGCTCCATATTAGTGAGTTTCAAAAGTTAATGTTTAATTCTTTGATTCAAGATGAAGGACAAGTTATGATGCTCTTTAATATCACTTTTAAAGAAAGAGCTGCAGCGTGGTATCATGGCTTGGAAGGTAGAACCATAACTATGATATATCTATTTTATATGACCTTCCAAAGAGAGTTTGCCCCCGAGAGAGATGGTCAATATTAGCTTCATGTTTTGACTGTCTCGTGTCAAGATCCCCATGGGAATGCTCAAGCTTATGCTAAGAAACTGAGAGAGGTGTTCCATAAATTGCAAGCCTCTATTCCCATTCCACTTGCTACTACCCAACTACATTACTTCCTACATGGATTAGATTTTAACATCCAAATGCAATTGATTAGTATTACTCTCGCTGATATAGATACTGCCATTGCATGAGTGAAGGAGATAGAGTCACGATTATAAGCGGCCTTTGCATCTAGGGTAAACCTCTATTCAAATCTAGGTCCCAACACTAATTTTGCATTAACTAGAGCTAGTGGAGGTCAAGATGTGGTAAATACACCCAAGAACAACCCTAATGTAAGAGGAGGCCTGATGCAAAATGTATCTATGTTGCCAACTCCTCCTAATGCTACTATGCCAATGCCTAGCCAAATAGCTTCATTAAATAGCAAAATACAAATGACTAATCCTAATGTAATGCCAACTAATCAACCAATACCTAATGAGGTGGTTAGGCCATCAAAATGCCAAGTGGATGATTACGATTATGCTTTTAGTGCACCTGATGTTCTTAGCAAAGTTAAGGACATAATGAAACATTATATTGATGTCATAACTAAAAAATATAGACAAATAGCCGTACATGTAACCTTCCTAAGAAGAAGCAACAAAACTTAATAGAAAGTTGACACCCTGAAGAAGGTAGCCCATTGAGGTTTAGCTATAAATAGTGCGATAGTTAACACTTTCCTCGAAATTTTCCCAATCTTAAATGTGATATAAGTTGGAATTCCCATAGATTTAGGGTTCATACACAAGGAGTACTCAGGCAAGTTGTCAACCCTCTTGAAGACTATGGCAACCTTTCTTAGAGCTTTCCCAAGAACCATGGTCACATCTAGAGGCGGGAAGATAAATTTTGCAGGTCGTCACTAATTTCCATGTAAGTCTCTTGAGGGTTTTGGGCAAAAAGAGTGTAGCAGAGAAGACCAAAAGCACATTTACTTTTTCAAGAGAATTTTCTCTCTCTTTCTTTCTTCAAGCTACCATGGAACCTTCAGCTCAAGAAGTGCAGAGATCTTGCTCCCCCCTCTTCCTCAGCTAGAATGGCTTGTCCCAGAGCTTTCCCCACTTCTTACTTAGCATCTAGAGCACCCATGAGCCTTGTCTGCCCTGCTGCCTAGAGCCTCCTGAGGCCAGCCCAAAATTTGCGGCTCATTTTGCGCTAAGTGGTCTACTCTCTTCCTCCTGCTCCAACTCAATTCCAGCACTCCCTCCTTCATCCTCCAGCTCTTGGCATACCTTTGGGCAAGACTTGAGCACCGGTTGTTGAGATTTTCCACCATTCCTGACATATCTCAAACCCTACTGTGGGCCGTAGCCATGGCAGCCATGAAACCTTCAACCAAACTCATGGCACACTGAAGCCCCTTCAATTTCTTACCACCGAGAGCCTTGGGAGTAACCACAAGCTTCAACAAGTGAAGATAGATGACATTGAAGGCCCCCATACAACCAAAAGCTGCAAGAAGAAGGGCAACCACAAGAGGGCAGCCATTAACTCTTCCCTGAGCTTGAATAAGGTATGTCAATCGGTTCTTGCTCTCTCTTTTATATCCAATTCTTGAGCTTAGCCACTTGATGAGAGAGATGGAAGAATTGCATGCCTTCTTGAAGCTTGAGAGTGCCAATTGAATTCCCATCCCCATTCCACACTCTTGAAATGCATGCATGGATGAATGCTCTTTAAATTTCTTTCCCCATTGATCAAGATTTTACTCTAATCCTTAACCATACTCTTATCTTGATTCTGACCGATAAGAAAGAAATTTGTAAGAAGGGTAATTCATACAATCAATGAGTCACTAATTTGCAGAGGTAACCCTTTTCTCATCCCATTTTCCTTATTGATCATGCATATCATGAAAGGCCCAATCCTCAATTTGTAAATGCATATCATGTTGGTTGCTTAATAATAAATGGCTACCATGTATATTCCGGGTGAGGAAAAGCCCGATGCCAAGCGAGGTGGCAAGACAAAAGAGGGGTGACCCCCCCCCCCCCCCCTTGCCATCAAAGACCCTGAAGGGGTGCACAACTCGGCCCGAGGAGAACTTTGCCCACCTCCCGGTGATCCAGAGCCCAAAAATTTCTTGCAAGTGCAGGTATACTTGAATGAATAGCCTGAGCCCCAATCATTTACATTCCACAACCTTGTAGATGTATTGGTAATGACATGCATCACTTGGAAATGTATTGTGGATGTATGCAATGATGGGCAGGGTATGCAGTCAAGAAATGGTCTCAGGAAAAGAACTATTGATGCAAATGATGTATGGCTCTATGTGGCATTGAGAACCACCATTGATGCCTAGGATGTCTTGAAATAAGCACCTTAGCATTGGGATAATGTATGCTCATTGAAGGAGTTCTTGCAGGGTGTTGCAGACAGCCAGTCCCACACAATTAGCCCACAAAAGTCAATTTCACACTTCATACTCAGCATCTAAAGCACCCATGAGCCTTGTTTGTCCTGCCTAGAGCCCCATGCCAAGTCCATCAATAAACCCCCATATCGGCTCTCTAAATGTAAGCGAGAGGAAGTAGCTAAGCAAGTCAAGGAGCTCATTGAAATGGGTTTCATAGAGCTTAGCTCTTCCCCTTATGCCTCCCCAATTCTATCGGTTAAGAAGAAGGATGGATCTTTCCGATTGTGTATTGACTAGCGTGATCTCAATAAGATCACCATCAAAAATAGATATGCCATCCCTCAAATCAATGACTTGCTTGATGAGCTCAAGGGAGCACGCTACTTCACCAAGATTTATTTGCGATCAGGCTACCACCAAATCAGAATGAGAGTGGGTGATGAAGTTAAGACAACCTTCCTGACTGACCGCGGCTTGTACCATTTCCTTCTCTTGTCGTTTGGCCTCACTAATGCCCCTGCCACATTTCAGAGCCTAATGAAAAAAATATTGCAGCCATGGCTTTTCTAGTTTGTGCTGGTATTCTTTGATGATATACTCATTTACAGCAAGTCAATACATGAGCATTTGAAGCATGTTAGACAAATTTTTGATATACTAAGAGAGCACCTATTATTTTCCAAGGAAAGCAAGTGTGTCTTCATGCAAACACAGGTCGAGTACTTGGGATACATTGTTAGTAAGAAAGGCATCCAAGCTGACCCTAAGAAAGTGCAATGTGTTCAAGATTGGCCCGCGTCCACTACCACTACCTCCTTGCGTGGTATTCTTGGCCTCTCCTCTTTTTATCAGAGATTTATTCGCCATTATGCCACAATTGCAGCACCATTAACTAACAGGCTAAAAAAAGAGGCCTTCTTATGGGATGCTTTGGCTGATTGCACTTTTAAGCAGCTGAAAGAATTGCTCACTTCAACCCCCATCCTCATATGCCCCGACTTTTCAATGGATTTTACCATTCAGTGTGATGCTAGTGGACAGGGTATTGGTGCAATCTTGCTGCAAGAACATGGTGTAATAGCATTTGAGAGCTGGAAATTGGAAGATAAAGAGAGAGAGTTGCATGTCTATGATTAGGAGATGTTGGCAGTCATTCATGCTATCAAAAAGTGGAACCACTACTTGTATAATAGTAAATTTATAGTGAAAAGTAACCACCGTGTGCTCAAATACTTCTTGACTCGGCCGAACCTCACTCCCAAACAACGTAGATGTTTAGCTACCCTACAAAACTATGACTTTGAGATCACCCACACCCGTGGCAAGGACAATATAGTGGCTGATGCACTCTCTTGCATGTGGGCATGCAAGGTCTCATCTATCACTGAACTCCACCGTGATTGGATTGAAGAGCTCTAAGAGGCCTACTTGCTTGATGCTGAATTCATCCCTCTTTTTCAAAAATTACAGCGAGGTGTTATAGATGACAACTCTCAATATCAGCTCCACAATGGCCTCATTTGGATCCATAGCCATATCGTAATTTCCCATGCCTCTCCTTTTACCCAAAGGATACTTGAAGAGATGCATTCTTCACCAATTGTTGGCCCCTTAGGGGTGTTCAAAACATATGACCGCATTTCAAAAAGCTTTCATTGGAAAGGCCTATGGCGAGATGTTAAAGACTTCGTGTCTAGATGTGTGCCTTGTCAACAAAATAAGGATAGCACTCTTAAATCGGGTGGATTATTGCAGCCCTTGCCTATTCCTGAAGGCAAATGGACCCACATTACCATGGATTTCATCACCAGTTTACCTACAACCAAGAAGGGTTGGAATAGCATCTATGTGGTACTCGACCGCTCACTAAAGTAGCCCATTTCATCCCTACAAAATCTCAATTTACAGCATCTCAAGTTGCCACTCAGTTTATGGAGCATGTATTTAAGTTGCATGGCTTGCCCCGCATCATAGTACATGATCGGGACACCAAATTTATGAGTCAGTTTTGGCAGACAATTTTCAGCTCCATAGGGACCAAATTGGCTTCGTCTATAGCCTATCATCCCCAAACGGATGGCCAGATCGAGCGAATCAACAAGTGGCTTGAGACTTATTTGCGACATTTTTGTCATGATGTGCAGAATTCTTGGGATGTATGGCTGCATTTGGTTGAATTTTCTTACAACAACTCCACTCTCGAGCATTGGAGTCTCCCCCTTCGATGCATTCTATGGTTATCGGGTACCCCTCCCCACTGTGATTTTCAATGAAAAGCTCAACCCCCTTGGAAAAGAAAAGTTGGACCACATGCAAGCTATACTTCAACAATACTAGACAAATATCAAAAGGGCTCAAGAGCACATGAAGCTCCATGTTGATGCAAAAAGGAGACCCCTTGACTTTCAAGAGGGTGGATTGGTACTCAAGGTCCCCAAGGCCCGTTATGCTACACTCAAGGACAGGTCTTGCAACAAGTGGGCACACCGCTACTATGGGCCCTACACAATCATTAAGAAGGTTGGGGAATTGGCCTACTGTCTCCAACTCCCTCCCACTACTAAGATCCATAATGTCTTCCATGTGAGCCAATTGAAACCTTTCATTGGCACTCCCAAAGATTATGTAGAGGAGCTACACAACATGGATGAGGAGGGCCTTATTCAATATATTTCCGAAGCGGCCATTGGGCAGTGTGAAAAGCAACTCTGTACCCATTCTATTCATGAATACTTGATCAAAAGGCAAGGCCTACCAATAGAGAAAGCTTCTTGGTGCCCAACCTCTATCTTGGATGAGTATCCACACCTCAAGGAGGCCGTATTGGCTGGAACTTAACCACACTTGACCCCTGTTTTGGGCTGCATTCTGCGTCTGGACAGCCAACATTTTTGCATCAATTTTGGTCCTGGCACATTTTCAGTCCCCCCGCTTCATACATGGATTGAAAGTACACCTCAAGGGCTCCTCGATGACACCTCACTTTCCCTAATCGGAGTTTCCTAGATGAAGTTATGGTTGTTTTTCTCCAGCCATCCTGTCTTGGACAGCACACTAGTTACTTCTGGACAGCCATCTGTTCTGCGATAGTTTTGGTCCTGAAGTATTTTCACCCCCCCCCCCCCCCCTTCACCCACATAGGCTGAAACTACACCTCATGGGCTCCATAAAGACACCTCACTTGTCCCGTTTGGAGTTTTTTACACAAAGTTATGGCTGATTTCCTATAGTAGACCCCTACGGGACAGCATGCTGTCCACCCCATCCTGGGTCTTGTCTATCATGAAATGCTGGATTATAATGCGGGCGAGACCCTCCCATATGATCTCCCATACCTCACACCCTTCGCGCCCCATTTCTCTTCTTTGTCCCACCACCCTTGCTTATTGCCATTGTACATGCTCAGAGTCGTACTCAGTAGCTCCCACTTTTTCTTTTTCGCCCAAAATTTCCTCAAAGTGAGAGAGCACCCATATCCTCAATAGAATTGGATGCGCTAAAGGGGCCTTCTAGTAATGATAATCAAGAGAGGAGTCTGCTACATAATATGTTTACCATGTAACTCTAAACACACCAATAGAAGCTTAGTAGAGATACATATGTGATAGAGATAGACCTTGGTTCATTGAATGATTCACGATGGATCAAACAAGGGTCTATGCTCAGCATGGAAGAAAGGAAGGACTATGTGTTCTTAATCCAAGAATTTCACGATATATTCACTTGGAGTTATAATTAATTGAGGGGTATTCCCCCTAGTTTAGCTATGCATACTATTCTCTTAAAAGAGGAAAGTTGACTTGTCTATGGAGGCACATGCCTTTTGATTTAGGGGATGGGCTATTCAAAGAGTTACAAAAATTACATAAGGATGGCCTAATATTTTCCATGCAACACATGGAGTGGTGTTCACCACTGGTTACTATCTAAGAATAATAATAATAATCAAATGTGGCTTTGTGTTGATTTTAGAGAGTTCAACACACAAACAATTCAGGATTAATATCCATTGAAATTCATTGATCAAATCTGGGATATCTACTCCTTTATGGACTATTTTGCCAGCTACAATCAAATGGCCATCGTAGAGGAAGATAAGTTAAAGACAAAATTTGTAACCGTATTTGAAATCTTTGTGTATCATATCATGGTCTTCGGATTATATAATGCATTGGATTCTTGGCAATGCACAGCTATCAAAACCTTCGGTGATATTTTCCCAAAAGAGCTAAAAGTTTTCATTGATGATCTAGAGTTAACTACCACTAGGAAAAACAAATAATAGTTTTGAGGAAATGTTTTGACCTCTACAAGCAGTTTTGCATTGCTCTAAATCCAAGGAAATGTGTATTTGGAGTGTCCTACGGATTTCTATTGGGCCATGTAGCTAGTTCAACCAGAATTGCAAACCATCCAAAAAATATTAAAGTCATTGTCACTATGAGTCCATCACGAAGCCCCAAGGAAGTACATAGTTTCTTATCAGGGGGAGGGAGGGGGGAAACTGCACAATCTCTACAGGATTTACAAGAAGTAGGATTAGTTTTCTAGAATAGTCTGAAATCTTTGGTATCATGTTTAGATGACTTAATTTTCACTTTAGATGGATTCAAATATATATTGTGACTTATTTTGAAGGGAATAAGTCGTCCAAGATAAAAGATTGATAAAAATAATGCAATTTATAAAAATCATTATTTTTGCCTAATTTTGATGGATTTTTCTAATTCAACCTACACAAGCTTGTCAATTAGATGCGTTTTGATCATTTTAAGTACCCGAATGTCTATATTTGGAGTTCATACGACGAAGTTATGATCCAAACAAGTTGTAGGACAAAAAGAAAATGAAATCTTGACATCGATGATGTCATCAAAAATGCCAAAAAGCAGGTGCCCTCTCTTTACCCCCCCCTTGCAAAAACTATAAATTGAGGGCTTGGGGATGACCATAGGGAGCAACAAGAGCAATCTTGATGAGGCCAAGACGCTGATCGAGAAGGAGAAGCAACAAGAGCAATCTTGACGAGGACGAGACATTGATCGAGAAGGAGGAGACTCTCTCTGAGATATGCTAAAGATCTCTCATCCTCTTCTACTCTGATCCGAGAAGAGAAGACACTAAAGAACTCTATCCTATTCTATCATACCTCTACTCTCATCTCTATTCTATCATGGCCCCAAAGAAAAAGAATTTAAAAGCAGAAATCGCAAATAGCCTTACTAACGTAGAAGCAACAGTTGGAGTTGCAAGCACGAGAGTCACAAACGGAGTCATGGGCGCGAATAACGCCCCTTTATCAACCGCGATACCACATGTTTTTTTTTTCTAAAATAGTTATATTCAAGTTCAATAGAAATAAGATAAGTCTCTTGAGAAATGCTGACTTAAGGTCAAGAAACTTGGTTACAAGAATTGGGAAGTTAGAGACTCAAATTCTAGATACCTCTAGTTAAATTCCAAGGGGAAGAGTTCATTACCTTGAAACTCAAGTGTCGATTTCTACCTGATTAAGCATCACTTGAACTTGAAAGTTGCATGATTGATTGAAGTCATAACTGCTTGAAGACATCAATCTTATTTGTGAATTTTCTAGATTAGATCTTGATTGAATTAAGTATTGGAACAGATAAGAATTGAGGAGCCCTATACCTCCCCCAAGGATAGGTGTTGAATCCCCATACCAAGAGGGGATGTTTTTACCACCGCGGAAGCATGGACCGGCTCCGATGGCGAGAGGTTTCCCGGGAGGGATCGAATTAAGTAGGAGGTGGAAGGGTGCCAGGGGGTCTCTAACTAGTAAATCCTTCTTCACACCTAGGAACTATTTAGTCCCCTGTATGGCCTGAGTTCTACTTGGGACACCTATGAATGCTAGCTATAGGTGGATTTGATCTTGGTGATGTGCAGATGCACCGAATGAGGCAGCACGTAACGTGCAGATACGCCGAATGAGACAGCACGTGAAATTGTAACTTTTCTCTTGTATGGGTGGGAGAACACACATTATGGAATATAATCAATGAATTTTTTTATTCTGATTGTATGTCCGTGAGTAAATTACGTAAACGAACAATTGTGCATATAAGGATATTAATTAATAAAGATGTTTTTATATGTTTCACGTAATGTGGTAAGTAATTAGATAACTAAGAACTTCCATAGAGGGAAGTAGGTGGATAGATTCCAGACGAATCTAGTCCTCTGGCAGGTTGGTCTTGGTTAGTCGAGAGGTTTCTCCAAAAATAAACACTAGGAAGAAACTCTAGGAAGGGCCGATTCGTTGACTTACTTAGGGTTTGGTCTCAGAACCCGAACTGTAAATTAACTTACGGCGGCTATGTGCCAGAGAACTGCAAGGGATTTTATAAATCCTTAGCCTGCTACTAGAAAAAAGTATTGTACTCCATGAACCAAGGGTAATGGCAGTTGCAACTTCTAGACAAGAAGGCTCTCAAGGACACCTCCGGATGTGAGTTAGTTGTTGATAGGTGACTGTTAGGTCAATTAGGAACCTTCAGGTCAGTCCTTTGTGGGTAACGGTAGGACGCTTCCCTTGCGGGGTAGATCTAGGGTTAACTAGCCAAACAAAATCCGATCATTCTGGTGAGAGTACGGATGGCGAGGGCTAGAAGATAAACTCTAGGCGACTACTAAATCATTACTTGTCACGTAATCAAAGGCAGGTACATCACATGTTTGGAGTGATACATGTAGTAAAATATCCTTCAAGGATGTGAAGCAAGAATTGGTTGAAGCACCAATCTTAAAAGCACTTAAAGAGGTGAGACGTTCTATGTGTTTTTGGTAGCCACAATGTATAGTATTAGCATGTTGTTTAGCTTGGATATGGGATGAGAAATTGTACCACACATGATTGTGTTTGCTAGTCACAAATTGGGTATTTCAAAATGAATTATACATATATGGAAAATTTGTGCCTTGGGATGCTCTTTGCTACAAAGAAATTTAGGCACTATATTCTATACGAGAAGGTAGTATTTTATATAAAGATAGAAGGGCTAAAGTTATTATTAAACAAGTTTTGGTCACCAGATTGCCTAGCAAAGTGGTTAATCACTTTACAAGAATTTGATTACAAGATTAGAAGTAAGCTGCCAAGATTGGAAGGCATCATAGAGTGTCTTGTTGACTTCGAGGAGCTGAAAGAAGTATTGACTAAAGTTAGCAACCTTAAAAAAGAGAACCTCCATTCCATCATGGTATGTTGCAATAACGCATTATCTATCCACATGAGATACTAGAGCCTCTTTATCTAAGGTTGAGAAAAGGAAAAGAAAGCTTCTTCATGATGTGAGAGCAAAGAAGTATACCTTTAAAGAAGGACAATGGGTCCTATACTGTGATACACATAGGAAGGTTTTTCTTGGAAAATTAAAGCTTACGTGGGATAGTCCCTACAGAATCGTTAGGATAGGTAAAAATAAGTCCACCGCATTATTACTAGATTTACAAGGGGTAAAATTTAAGAACAAGGTTAATATTAACAAGATTAAACCTTATTATCTATAAGCATACTAAGGAGATGAATGACCTTTGAGCTAAGAAATATAAATTTGCTAAGGGTCAACTGGCCCTATATATGATCCCCATTGTGAGATTTTTCCTAGCAAGTTAAAACCCAAATGGGATGGTCCTTATAAAATTGTTCCTATAGGAAAAAAGAGCTCTACAACCCTTTTAGCATATTTGTAAGTGGTAGAGGTAAAAACTAAAGTAAATTTCAATAAACTAAAGCCCTATGATGTATAGGGGTAGATGTTGGACTTGGTGCCTTTGCAGGTCCTTTAGGATCTAGCTTAAGCTTGCAAAGGATACCAAGACTATTGCATGGGGAGAGTTATTCCTTACCTTGATCATCCATAAAGTGGGCAAAAAAAAAGGATTTAGTGTCATCTTGCGAGAGCTTGGTAGGTTCTTAGGTATCGAGATTGGACCTAAGGCCCCACCCTATTCTCCTTGGGTCATATTACGCTCAACTCACTCCTTTTTACACGTTAGAGTATCAAGTAATGAACCATAAAATATGAGAAAAATGAAAAAGTATATGAATTCAAGTGGACTAGGCTATAGGATTACTCACCTAGTAGAAGCTTTTGATACAATTGTCCTATGTCATGGTGGGTTAGAGCACCATTTAAAATAACCTCTTTGATAGAACTTTTAGCCAGTCTGTAGTATTAGAGTAGTTGGCTAGCGGCTAGCTCTTGAACTCTTTGTCAAATTGTGATGAGCCTATCCCTTGTGGAATTCATACCTTGATCTTTGGTTGTATATTTTATTTGAAGCAATTTGATGCTCTCTATGTTTTATTTGTGTGCAAATCCATTCGTGGGTTCGATAAGCTAAGTTTTCCTATCCCATGGTCACCAATGAAAGGTATATTTAGATGCCAAAACTGAAGCAGAAAGTGGAGCATTTGTAATAAAAATCAAGAGGTGTTAGAGTTCTCTAAGCGAAAATAGATGGCTGAAAACATGTTGGAAGCATATGTTCATCAATCAAAGTTTGCTAGTTTAACTTTCACATTACAAAGCAACTGCCCAATCTGGAAGCCAAAAATAGCATCTAGGAGGCCAAGTCAGTAGAAAAAGATACCAAGAACACAGTTGTGTTTTCAAATCTCAAATCTAAATTTGTTCGGGGCTTTGATTTCAGCCCCAACAGTGCAAACACACAAGGGCTAAATCAATTTTTTAAGTAATTAAGCTTAAAGGATTAAAAACCAAAAAAAACTTCAAGAGAGGGGCACATTTTTCAGTGCACTCCTTCAATCCCCATGAAATGCCATTTTGGAACTGGCAAAGATAGACAAAGATGTAAGGAGTGGCCTTGGCTATGAGATGTTGAATGTTTTTACTCCAAATCGTCACAAAAAATGAGCAAATTCCTGTAAGCTCATTTTCGTTACAAAAAACAAGCTTGCAAATGGATTGAAATACAATATAAGAGTGATATGTGTTGTGTTTAAGGGATGCAAGCTCAAAATTTTAGAATTTGTGGTTGTCATAATACAAATATCAACTATTTAATCCATATAAAATATGTAAATTTAAAAAATATTGATAATTGATAAAATTGATAAAGGTAATGGTACACCTCGGAGAAAATGATACATACTAGTTTCCATGACTTTGTTTCTCTATTTTATGATTAGAAATTGTAGAATTATCAGTAATTATGTTAGTAATGATTAAGAAAATAGAAAAAAAATAGAGAAAATGAATCTTAAGCCTAGAAAAAAAAATTTAAAATAGGGGGACATGGATGAATGTGTAGTGAGTAGTAGGGCATGGGGTTTAACCTCATCCTATACTTGATTTTGTGTTAAACTAGCCAAGTAAGGGTAGTTCTAATGAAAAAATGATATAGAGTATAAAAATCAATATATACAAGGCATAGACATGAAACGAATGTTGAAATTTTATATGTTTTTTGTGAAAAACAAAATATTTATGCATCATAGTAAGGCATTTTGGGTTTCATCAAATATTTAAAGGAGTGGAAGCATGGGTTAGCTTGGTTCCATCTCTTCAACTCCACACTAGGTTAGAGTAAATCATGAAAAGAATGGTTTCACATGTCATGTGGCTATTTTTTTTATTAGTAAGCAAATTTGTTTAAGCACCATGTGGCATGACACATTGCATATGCATAGAAGCATGGTATTGAAATAAATCTCTTGGATGCATAGCAAAGAGTGAAAGAGGATCCCTAGATGTAGGTTAAAGTGGTTATTTCTTGGGAAACAATTATGTGAGCCTTTCAACAATCTCCTAGAACAATAAATATTAAGAGACAAGCATGTTACAATGTCTCATATGTTGCAAATGGCACATCTTAGGGCCAATCCGTGGGGTGTAGGAGAGTCGTAAGGCCATAGCAATCAGTTAGGGGGTGCCATTTATATGTGTGATTTGAGGTAAGAAAGTCATCTACACGTGGGAAGCTCCCTTTGCTTGGAGTCTAGAAGGGTGATTCCTTGGACTACAATTCTAAAATCGTATCTACAAACATAGCAATTAGAAAAATTATTTATAATACCCAGATGCTCCAAGCCGCAAGGCCATGTGGGGTCATTTGGCATGTTTAGGAGCCCGTGGAATTAGAGCTGTCAAAGCTAGTGTTTGGCCCATTTTTGGTCTCAACAAGTAGACAATCTTCTTATTAACTTCTCTTTCTCAAGTGGCGATACAACCAAAACTATTTTGTCTCGTAACCCCCATTCATGGAAAGGTTGCTATCCCAAAATAGGTTGATCATGATTGTAAATATTGGGATTCTGAAATTTGATGATTCTCTTCCTTAAGGCAACTTAGAATTTATTTGACACCTTCCTATAGGCAAAGGATCCTTTGGCACTTGAGAATTCAACCCATGCACTTTTGGAAGACCACCATTGATGCTAGCCAAATAATCTTCATTCCTTTGTGAAATCTCTCCTACTTCATATTGATTATTGGGTATACCCCAACATCCAATAATACCTTGACTTTGGGTGTTAGAGTTATGTGGTTGAACTGGAGTTGAAGATTCACTGTTAGGTTGTGAACTTCTTCTCTTGTCTCCTTGTTTCCCATTTGCATTTGCATCCATTGGGTTAATTGAGCCATAATTCACATACTGAAGTCCACTAACTTGTGAATTGCATCCTTTCTTTGAGTTTTGAATCCACTAATGTTTCAATGGAGACTTTTTTTTATGGCTAGATATGACCATTTGTTCTACTCTTGAAAGTAATTCCACATGTCTATGAGCATGCCTAATTTCATATTCACACATGGTATAGTTAATAGCACTAAGTTCTCCTTGCAATTGAGGCTCTTGGGGGATTTCTTGGGGTGTATTTTCTAGCATGGAATCTTTTATTTGTTGAACATACTCCTCCTAGGCCTTGTTTTTACCCTTATGACCTATCATTGTAGTGCAATCCTATAGGAACCCCTAGCAATAAATCAACTATAACTTGAGTTAGAAAACTCCAATTGCCAAAAATTTTTGTTCATATCAAAGCCTAAGATTCCCTCTTTGAGATGAATATATCTATGTTATTACATATTTAAAATGAAAAATCCCATGAATCAATCTTTGAGTCTGAATTGTTCAGTCCTATATCCTATATTGACCTATAAGTATACTATTTCCACATATTTGACCGCAATCACTCCTCTTTGGGGATTCCAAACCCTATGGGAAACTAAATAGGACCTATAGACATCTTGTACCACCTATACTTCAACTCCAATTATGAAAGTGTCACCTATAATGACCTGTATAAACCCTATAGTGTCCCATAAATGCCCTGTTTTATCTTATTTTGACCTTTTAAGGGACTTGGACCTTCATGGCCATGTGAATCTTTAATACTCTATGTGTAGTGGGTCTATGAGAGGGATAGAATGGTGAAACAGGCTACCTATATAGGCTCCGAATCACTAGGAGGTAGACAAAGTCCCCCTTGGGTCACTTGGTTACACCCCTTCGAGATCTTTGATAGTGAGGGAGGGTCACCTCTATTTTGTCCCGCTATCTTCCCAAAATCTATCTTTTTCCTTAGTTGGTATCTCAACATAATAGTGGTATTGTACTCTAATCAACTAGCTTAATATGAATTACTTAAAGTAATCATTCATCTCATTCTATGTAGTGCAATAGAATGAAAATGGAATCAATAAAATGGATAGGAAGAGGGTTTTACCATCCAATGACTCAATGCTTGACTTATCCTTTACAATGGATTTCTACTTATTTTTTCCATGAACAATAAATCATTAGCAAGTTATTGGATTAGAGTAATGAGTACAATCAATAACTCACTTAGAAAAAAAGAGATTTAATGCAATGCCACAATGCCAAACAAGGCTTCTAACTCTCTAATTTAATCAAGAGAGTGACTCGACAATGAACAGGGCTGAAATGTCTCAACTTTAATACAATTAGAAAAATCACATTCAACATGCATACTTACAATATTCAAATTACCTTGAACCGTTTTTGCTAAATTTTTTCATAACTAGCAACACCTGTACCACCAGGAGATTGCCATTGATCACCTTGGTCAAGTAATTCTATAAGGATTGTTGCAACTAGGGTAGGTGGATATTGTGAATGACTTGCTCCTATAGGTCTTCCATCATTGCGGGTCCTTGCTATTGGCATTCCTCTCTTAGTCCTATGCCTTGCCCAAAGTTCACAATTTGGTCTGACAAAATGTCATTGACCTCCACAATAATAGCATGCTCCCATTTGCGTAGTTTGCTATTGTGGATGAACAATTACCCAAGCATGTGTTGCCTGAATTCTTCTAGATCCCCTAAAGGGCATATGAGGAATTGTGTTAGTAATAACCTGATTGACTATAGGTGGCTGAATAGGTCTTGGCCTAAACTGCATCACTAGCATATGTTGTGACATCCTAACATTAGGATTATATCAATAAGTCCTGGTCTCATGGCCATTTCTTTGGCATATCTCACAGCACTTTTCTTTCCTCTAGGTATTAGAAAGACCTTAATCCTTCAACTTTTGTTTTCTTTTTCCTATAGCCTCCTCTTTAACTAATCTTTTGATCTCTTCTTCTTAGATTTTTCTGAAACTAGTTTCTTTTTCTTCCTCCTATGCTTCCCTCTTCTAGACTCATCATCCAAATCAGTGGAATCATCCTCTGATTCTAAACTATAATCACTATCATGATCATCAATATCACTTTTTGATTCAAAATCTACATCTATATCAGAATTTGACCTTGAAGAATCATCATCCTTATGACTCCTTGATCATGAAGTACCCAACCTTCTCTCAACCCTCATAGTAGCCTTGATCATAGTATCCAATGTACCATTTGAACTTAACTCCACATTAGCAATGGGGTTCCTAATCTTAACCCTCAAGCCCTTAATAAAATGATTTATTTGCATCTCCATTGATGGTGTATCAACAACATTCAACCTATTCAATAGGTTCCTGAACTTCTAGGCATAATCTTCAACTAGTGTACTCTTCTTCTTTATATTCTTGATCTTTCTCAAGATATCTTCAAGGGCTTTATCCTTCCAAAACCTACCCAAAAATGCAATTGTTAAGTCACCATATGTATTAAATGTTTCCATGCCATAGCTAGAAAACAAATCCATTGCTCTTTCCTATAGAGTGGCTACAAACTACTGCAACTTAACCTAATCTCCACACATCTAATTAAATACATCTAGTTTCAAACTAAGCAACATGACAATCAAGATCCTCCTTCTTCCTGCCTGAAAATTTAGATACTCGCACTTTTGGATTAACTAAGTGATTTGGATTCATGATATTTTTCTTTTTTAACTTCTTCTAAGGTGGTAAGGTATCGAATGTCAAATATTTTCTTCCTGGAATCCTTGCGCTATGCAAAACGAATGTTCTCCCTAACACTATATGTTGCAATCTTTCAAATGCTTGACCAAGAGGAGTATCCTAATAGTTAGAGGGTAATACAATTTCATCATCACCTAACAAAGTAGATGTATTTAAAGGAGTTGGGGGATCCTATAGAAGTGGCAGGAGAGTGATACGTTGTTGAAGTACCAACAGAGGTATGCACTCCAAGAGAATTTTGTCCTACATCAATAAACTGCTCTTCATCCAACCTGCCTAATCCCTTTGCTCCACTCCTATCATCCAAACCTACAGCCTACTATTCCTGCCTTGCCAAGGCTTCCCTAAATTCTCAAGATCTACTCATGTTAAGGATAGGATTGGAGAAATAAGGGTAGTTTTCTAACATAAATGTTTCCCATAGAAGGCACCTAATATGCCCTCAATGCCATCAGCGCTCTTGCAACCTTATCTTACAAGAGTTAGTTCTAGGCATGTTGCCTAAATCAGGAGAATTATTTCAATGAAACTAGTAGGATTGCCAAATTGTTTCGAATATTTAGAACCATAACAAAAAATACAAGAACATAAAGATTTGCTAAAACACAGAAACTCATAATCAACAACTTCAATAACCAAGAAAACAAAACACAATAGTAAAGATCAACCATCAGCGACCAGCGAAGCATGGCACTATCATCTTGCATTTTCAATTTCATTTATCTAATATCAAAAGATACAACTACTATGAAATTAAGACAGATGTCTATATTTTAGGTAAAGACATCATATGACATATAAGGTCGTTTTTACATAGGTTGATCTCACATAACTTCATGCTCACAAAGACTAAGGTATGAAATAGCATTAAATATATGGTGGAATTCAAGCCCTAACATCTCTCTCTCTCTCTCTCTCTCTCTCTCTCTCTCTCTCTCTCTCTCTCTCTCTCAAGCCAATGCTCAAAAGTACTCTACATAGCACCAAAGTATTAGAGACTAAGGCTTTTATCGCCTTTCTAATCTTGCATTCTAGCCTTGTTTCCTTGCTATCGATCAAGCTTATCCTCTCCATGTCTAACAAGATCACAAGTGGCTTTTAGTCATGCATAACCAATTATGTTGACATAGATGACAATGATACTGAGGATGAAAGGCAACCAAATGTGCTAATAACATGGATGACATGTGGGTGGTATAAGCTTTTGATTGTAAGGTTTATTATAGTGTGCATGAACTTAGGGTTTTTGTCAACTATTACAAAACTTCTTTAGGTTTTAGAGGAGGTACCTTGCATGTGGTACTGCAACTACATTTTCCTTGCCTAGCATGTTGTTAATCTCCCAATCATACTCTTGTAAGACTTCAACCCACCTTCATTGTCTAATGTTAAGATCTAGTTGTGGGTAAAGATCCAGTTGAGACTTTTATGATATGTTACCAAGGTGAATTCCCTTGCAAGCAAGTAATGTCTTTGCAACTTGAGAGCATGAATCTCTACCAACAATTCTAAGTCATGAGTACCATAGTTCCTTTTATGCATCTTCAATTTCCTTGAGATATAAGTAACTAGATGTCCCTCTTCTTGCATAAATACACAACCTAATGTGAGAGAGTTTGCATCCATCACAATCTCATATCTTTGGTTTAGGTCAAAAAGCTTCAAAATGGGGGAATTTACTAAACTTTGTCTTGAGTTTTTCAAAGCTATATTGTTAAATTGATTCCATACAATATAGGATTGTTTCTTTAGCAAGTCAAGAGAGGTGTAGCAATCAAGGCATAATCATCAATAAAGACTCAATACTATTCTTTCTTCCTAAGAAAGTGGACACTTCTTTAACTATCAATGGGGATTGTTATTCTTGTATATCATTTATATTTGCTGGGATCTACCCCAATTTCTTCTCTACAAACCCAAGGTATTCAATATATCTTTTAAATGATACACACTTCTTCTTTTTAGCATAAAGCTTGTGCATCCTCATTATTTTAAGAACAATGTAGAATTGTGGCTCATGTTCCTCATCTTTCTTGGAATAGATCAAAATGGCATCAAAGAATATGAGAACAAAATCATCCAGATAAGGTTGAAAGATGTTTTGCATTAATCTATTGAAGATTGCAAGAAAATTGGTTAGTCTAAAAGACATAACAATAAACTCATAGTGGTCATACCTTCTTGTATTAAAGGTAGTTTTGGGAATATCTTATTCTTTTGTCCTTGTTTGATAGTATCTAAACCTCAAGTCGATCTTTGAAAATATCTTTACTCCTTGGAGTGTGCCAAGGAACTCATCAATCCTAAGGATTGGATAGTTTTGTTTTAATTGAAATGATCTAGTTTAGCCTTTGGTAGCCAATGCAAAGATGAAGGGCTCCGTTTTTTTTTTTTTCTAAAATAGGATCTTTGCTCCCCATGGTGAGTTACTTAGTCAAATGTATCCCTAATATAGTAATTTCTTAATTTTTTTCTTTCACAATAAGGCCTTTTTGCAATTGGAGAAACTTCCAATGCTAACTTGATTTCATGGTGGTCAAATCTCTTTGACGTGGAAGTTCAATTAACTTTTTTGAGAAAACTTATGAATATTCCTTCATCCATGCTTCTAGTTTCTTGTCTTAACTAATTCTATTGAGTTTAATTTATAAAAGTAATCCTTTTTTTAGCCCTTATACTATTTGCAAAGCTTTGACTAGATTTTTGGCTTGCTAGCTTTATTTGAGTAGTCACTTGATTTCCTTCTATGTTTCAAAATGAGACTTGGCCTCTGTTGAGAAATAACAAATGATGTATTCTCCAGGAAGGGATGTCCTGAATCCCATATGCACAGTGAGGAGAGTGGAGAAGCTAGAAAGCTATAAAGACATGTACTTGGTTCACTTTTCAATGCAATGCTATTATACTTTGTACTTAGAGTCTGTAACTCTATCCACTCAAGTATGAGTCCAAGCTAATCTATCTTGGAACCTAATTCACTTGAGTAAATGTCTATGTCTAGTCAGTATTCATGCCTCTTGCTTACAAGTTCAAGCCTCCATAGCTAAACTATGTTCAAGATCCATGTTTGTCAACATGGTATTAGAGCCATGGTGAGTTCAGTTTAGCTCTTCTCCCTACTCCCCCAACTTCTCACAGCTCAGATTCATCATCTCAAGTCAAGTGTATGAGTTCATCTCCTACTTCATTCTCACAAATCTCTTCTTGGCCACCATAGACAACTTGCACCCACTCACCTTGGAGCCCCTAGATCTCCCAATATAGGCAATATCTCACTAAGATCTCTTCTACAAACTTCTTCCCCTCTACTCCTAAAGCTTCTCTCTGGCACCTCAATTGTTGACATTGGTGCACTATACCTCCAGCATTATGGAAATTTGTCGAATCTATCCAGACTGCGCCCTGCTGAGACAGGCTGTCGTACAACTGCACACGTTGCAATCCAACTCAGGACCATAAGGCTTTTAAATCCTGGTATATAAGCCTTCTCTCCATCAAATCTTTTGTTAGTTGATTGTGTGTACGTGCTGCTACAGATGAAACAATAGTCGAGTACAGAAACCCTAATATAAGGCATCCATAGCTTGTGAAGTTCAAGCTTATCTTACACTTCAGTATCTCACTTTCTTCAACTAATTCAAGTTGCTACCATTCTGATCTAAGTTCTAGCTCAGTCCACATCACTCCAAATCAGTAAAGGGGAGGAGATCATTGAGCAACATCTAGCTCAACGAGGAGATTCAACATCAATAGTATCTCTTGATACTGAATCAGTGTCTCTTGGCACTTGTAATGATTTAAAGCCCTATTGATCAAATCCATTTGTAAGTCTCAATTTCTATGTAAAAGGATAGATACTGCCCGAGTGTTCTCATGGTAAGACCTCTTTCTAAGGTGACTGAACTAGAGCAAATAGCAAAGTTTAATGGTGAAGGCTTTCACACTTGGAAGGAGAAAACCATGTATCATCTCATGAGGAAAGACCTATGGGGTCTCTTTGAAGAAGATGATGCAGAAGATGCTAAAGAGGAAGATGCTGCAGAAGACCAACCTAAAACAAAGGCATGGGAGAAGATGAACAACAAAGATCTAGGTATTATTGCCTAGGGTCTATCAGATGATATATTACACCACATCTCTGGCATCAGGGATGCAAAGAAGGCATGGGAAGAACTTGACAAAATCCAAATTTGGTACACAAGCAAAGAACTCAAAGGTAAAATTACTTATGTATTTTTATAAGTTGGATGTAAAAGACAGCTCATCTATGACTATACACATCAATAAGTTCAAGAGCCTTAAAACTCAGCTAGCAACTTCTAAAAAGACCATTGATGAGGATGAGGCAATAGCAATGCTACTTGCTAGTGTTAATCATGAACCACATGAGAACCTTGTTTCAAAACTAAGCAATGTTCCCAGTCTCTTACGTAAAGATATTGAGCGCTCTCTTCTTGATGAAGAGAACAAACAGAAGAACAAGAATGCAAAAGATGGTATTCAATCATCTAGGGAAAATCTCTTATACACCAAAGGAGCTGTTGGACCCAAAGGAAGAGGTCGAGGATTCAACACCGACAAGAAAAGTCGGATGACATGCCATTATTGTGGTAAGACTGGCCATATAGCCAGTGAATGTTTTCACAAGAAAAGAACACAGGAAATGTAGAATGACCACCACCAAAACCAATTCATGAATGAAGAAGAAAAAGAAGAAGAAGATATTTCCGCTACCATATCAACAACTCTGACAGATTGTTCTAAGGAATTTGTTCCCATAGTGGATCTCTATGTTTCCCTTAGTGGATTTGCTTTGTAAAAACCCTTGCCAAAGATGTAAAGTCTCAAGTTTTGACCTGACTAGGCTGCCTATGAGCTAGTCTCCCGGGCCATGTTATCACGTAGGGGGGGCAAAAGACAACAAGTGTAGGGACTCATCATTTGGGGGGGTGTTGAGAAATAACAAATGATGTATCCAAGAAGAGATGTCTTGAATTCCATATGCATAGTGAGGAGAGTGGAGAAGCTGGAAAGCTATAAAGACATGTACTTGGTTCACTTTTCAATGCAATGCTATTGTACTTTGTACTTAGAGTCTGTAACTCTATCCACTCAAGATTGTGTTTATGAGTCCAAGCTAATCTATCTTGAAGCCTAATTCACTTGAGTGAAAGTCTGTGTCTAGTCATCAGTATTCATGTCTCTTGCTTACGAGTTCAAGCCTCTGTAGCTAAACTGTGTTCAAGATCCATGTTTGTCAATAGCCTCTTCCACAATGGATGTGAGCATCATTGTGGATTAGCTAGTCCATTTCTACAAACACTCATTAGCACCCCAATTCATGACACAAAACCTTACACTAGTGGGCTCATTGCCTAGATGAAACTTCACATTCCTAGTTCATTGTGATGGTATAACTTCCTTTCCATTTGCTAACTCTACCAAAATTTTAGAGATGGTGAGACCTCTATATCTAGTTAGTGTGTATACTTTGGAGAAATAAAGGAATGAGTGCTTTAGCAATTTAGGAAAATTTGAAAGGATTTACGTTGATGGTTTATTAGTGTTTGAATCACCAAGAATTGGTGATTAGGCCCCTTCTTGTCAAGACCGACATGAGTTATTCCTCTTTCCATTTCAACTTCCATTGTGAGCTCTTCTTTATCTTCACCTATGAGGATTACTGCAACACCCCTTCCTCTCCCTCTTGCACCTCTATTTTGGCCATGAAATTGCCATTGTCAAAAGGAGGTTTTTAGCTTGGGACGTTGTCTTTTATAGTGGCCAAGCTCATTGCAATGGAAACACATTCTGAGTGCCATTGCTTTGGTTTGATAGAAAAGATATGTCAATTGTGTTAACCTTGGCCTTCTTTCTTACATCAATTTTTTGTTATCCTTGTGCTTTTTTTATGAAGACATGGAATCCTTTATTGGGTTATCCTTAACCTCAATATATTTCATTTCTTGTTTTTTTCTTGGAGGCTAAGTCTTTTAGCTCTTATCAAAGCACCCCCCTAAATATCTTATTTTATGCCATGATTACTATGCCTATGTTGTGGGAATAGTATATGGAAAACCATAGTGGGAAGCATTGGAATGTAGTAAAGAGTATCATGAGATACTCAAACGGTGCTAGAGTAGTATGCATATGCTTTGTAAGAAAGAATGCATATGTTCTTGGATATGTAGAGGTTGATTTTGCAAAGAGTGTAGACATTTGGAGATCTACTACAAATTTTGTATTTACTTTCACAACAAGTAGTGTAGTGTCTTGGGCCTCTCAATTACAACCATATATAACTTTATCTACTACAGTTGAGTATCTTGTAGCATGTGAGGCTTGCAAGAAAGCTATATGGCTAACTCATTTAGTGGGAGACTTGGGCATTATAGGAGAGGCATCTACATTGAACTATGATAGTCAACCATTCAATTGGCATGGAACCCCTATCTTTCATGCAAAGATAAAGCACATTGAGGTGAAGTATCACTTCATCAAAGAGGCGCTTGGGAACAAGCATATTGAGATTGTCAAGGTCCATGTAGATGGTAACCCTACAAATCTTCTCACAAAGAGTTTATCTTCACTTTGCACACTATAGAGTGCTTATGGATATTGGATAGTATCTTCCCTTTCTTCTTATGCTCGCAAAAATGTAAATTGGCCTTTAAATGAGATTTTTTCAGAGTAAAGGTGTCATGTGGTTACACGTTCAATGAAGGAAAAGACATCTATGTAAGTATTCCAAATTTATGCTTATGGGATACTTATGATCCTGATATGGGTTTTTCTAGGATTAAAAATGGTCCACTGAAATAGTTTAAGTTTCCCTTGTTGAGTTCTAATAATTTAATGAGAATTTCGGGTTGATCAAAACACATGCAATGAGTTATATTGAGTGTTACACTGTGTCCATTGCCTATATTTAAGAAATTGTGCATCTTGAAAATGGTCTCTATATTCATATGAGAGTGAAACCTAACATTGTAAAAATTAAAACATACTACGTAATTCAAAAATTAGTTTAGTCGTATAAAACGGGAAGAGTACAACAAAATTATCAAAATACATTATGATATCATTACTAACAAATAAACAAAATATAGCAAGCTAAGAGCACATTAAGTATGTATGTATGTATGTATCTATATATGTACAATTGATCATTCCACACACATAATTAACATGCATATCTATAGTATACACTAATACATAAAAGTTAACTTTTGTGGTTATAGACCTTTATTGTTAATGAGTATCTCTATTAAACCCTAAACCAATTTGTCAAGGACCAAATCATTTTTTAAAGGATTCTATTTAAATTATCCACCAATATTTTTTGTATGAGAGAGAGAGAGAGAGAGAGAGAGAGGCTTGCAACACACTAAACATATCCTATATATTTGATCCTAGATTGGGATTCGTGATCAAGGCTATCTAACTAAAAGTATTTCTAATGTTTGATCACCATCTTGAATTTTCTCACACTAGGTAACTAGATGTATTGTGTGTGTATGTAAGACAAAAAAGATCCTGACATGTCACACTTAAAAGTGTTTGGTTGTATCGCATATGTTCATGTGCCAGATGATAGCACAATGTGTGTGCACACGGTCACTAAGTGTGAACCCTATGTGGGTGTAGTCCAGCTATAAAGTCACTAGCATATCATCATGTCAATCACCTCACACGCTAGTAAATAATATCCTACCAGATCACCAAGGTGCATAGTGGATGCCAACTCGTGTAGAGCCCAACATTTCAACATAGTGATGGGTGGATACCTCATGCTCATACACACAAAAATAATGGAGACTTGAGCACACACAAAGAGAGAGGGATGAAATCTTCGTTTTCTTCTTTCAAAAAAGAGGCATTTTCCACTATTCTAGGATGATTTTTGTAATTATGTTCGTGTTGGCTTGTAGACTAGGTCTTTTCAATTGATTTGAGTACGTGCATAACCATATTTCAAGTTTAGATGAGAAAGGTAGAGAGAAAACAAGTTACATCCAAATAAGACTATTGTCCTCACAGTTTTGATCATATTCCATTTCTTATAGAGTTTCTTACTTAAGGTATCTATTTATGTATTGTTGGTGGATGCTTTGGGCTATCAAAGGACTTTCTTTTGGGTGAACTTGAGTAGCAAAGGAATGATGTTTTGCCATTGTATATACTCATAAAACAATTCTAAAGTACATCCAACTATTTGTAAAGCATTCTGGGTTATTCTGATTAATGTATGAAGTATAATCTTTCATTGTAATGCTATAGCAAAGAGTGAGTCAAATTACATAGAGTGGTCAAGCAATCATCTTAACAAAGTTTTGTCTAAGGCATTTTCTTAGACGCAAAGTTTTTAATTTGAGAAGAGTGGCTACAATAAATAGATTTTATTAAAGAACACATAATTTGTTTTGGATTCTTTTCCTTCTTCCATCTATCTTTTTGTTTCCTTTGAACCCTAATGGTTAGAGGCTTGATACAAATCCCTCCCAAAATAGCCAATGGCTAACAAAAGGGCTTCTCTATCTCAAAAAAATAATAAGGATACCATTCATTGTACTCACTAATCTCTCTTGTGTGCTTCTCTCTCTCAATGCTTTTGTAGCCATAGCTTCTACCTTGCATCCTATCATTTCTTCCCTCTCATATTTTCATATTTCCTAGCATACCTCTCCACCAATTCAATGGTTCTAAAAGGAGTGGTAGTAGATTGGGCCACGATATCAATTGAAAGGCTTAGTTCCAACCCATAAACATACTTTTGGACATTTGCATCAAATAGGGCCAATCTTATGAGGATCTTGCAAGACTTGGGAGTTCACAGTGAGATGCTTTTTGGGACATCATATCCATCTATGAGGAGATGACATATAGGACTTAAGTTCAAAATTGATATTCACAAGATATTACTAATAGCATTGGAGTGAAATAGAGCTTTTTATTTCACCCATTCTTTGGATTAGATACTAACAAGATAGAGGAATACAATACTTGCAAGGTGGTGCAACCCTAGATGGTACTTTAATCTCTATCCTCCTATGTACTCATGAGTTTATACTCATATTGAGTTCACCTAAGTATCTAGAAAATTATCTTAATGCATGGTAGAAGTTTTATATGGATTAGAACTTCAAGATGAATCTAAGGAAAATTAAGATAATACTCTTCAACACATCCTCAACTTGGATCAATAGACTTGAATTATAGCTATAGTATATGGAGGAGATAATGGAGATTGTGACCTTTTATGTCTACCTAGAGTTTACTTAGTTTTGCATGAGGGTAGAATAGATTAACAATGTATTAGCCTTGGACACCTTGGAGTCTATATATGCTCCCCTCCAATTTCAATATCTTATAATGAAGCTACAAATTTTTGAGACTTTGATGACCACCATGTTTCTATATGGAACACTTACAATGGGGGCCCTAGCTTAACATACAAATGGAGAAGGTGGATGGAGGAGAAAGTGACTTCAATGTACTCAGCTTTAGTAGTAGATAAGGCCATGCATTTCTACACCTTGGACATCCAAGAGATGGCACCTCCAGCATAGATAAAGATATACCTAGAGGTAAACTTCTTATTGTCTGCACATCCCAATGTCACCTACTAGGTGTGGCCATATAATATGATGCAACTCCCACTGCAAATTCTATGTCATGAACAAGTGGCTATCATGGCATACATCAAACTACACAGCATGGATGCATACAAAACCTTGGCCATCTCAACCCTCTCATCATCTAACTACAAGACAATTGGCATAATTAACCTTTATGTGAGAAGGTAAAGAACAGCCAATAGCTTACCGTCCTGCATATGGAATCACTCAAGTACTATGTATACATACTTCTTTTGGGACAAGTAGAGAAGCCCCTTAAAGAAATTGTGCATAATGTGCATACCAAGTATATGTGAGACATGTTCCATGTCCTTCATCTCAAAGCTCCTCTTGAGTTGATTCTTTAGGCATCCAGCTCAACATGAACACTCCTAGCATAAACATATCATCAACATGAAGCACCAAGATAATAAGGCTATCATCACATGCCTTTTTTGTGTATAAACATGGATCTGTATCACTATGGAAATACCCTTGTGAATGCATGAAAGCATCCAACTTATGGTGCCACTCCCTAGGTGCACTTACTTAAGCCCATATAGACTCTTCTTCAATTTGCACACTGTGTTTCATTTGTCTTTCCACAAGTCTCTTAGCTTGGTATATGTAAATGTCCACATTCAAGTCCCCATGTAGAAAAGTCATCTTAACATCCATCTAATAAAGATCTAAATCTAATTGCGCAACCAATGCCAAGACCAAGCATAGGGTAGTCATCTTGACACATGAGAGAAGATATGATAAAGATCCAAATCCAATTGAGCAACCAAGGCCAAGACCAAGCATAGGGTAGTCATCTTGACACATGAGAGAAGATTTCATCAAAATCAACTCCCTTTTCCTGCTAAAAGCCATTAGCAATCAATCTAGCTTTATATGCTTGCTTAGGGTAACCAGGGGTATTGTTCAACTTGTACATCCACTTGCATGGTAATTCACACTTTTCATCAAGCAAGGAAACTAAGTCTCATGTCTAGTTCTTCTATAGCAAATCAAACTTAGACTATATAACCCTAGCCCAAGAATGAGAATCACGTATGTACTAGCCTCCTCATACCAAACAATGTCTATCACCCCATGACATAATCCATAAAGGGCTCATAGCGAGATCAAGAGGACATAAAGGTCTAATAGAGTGCTTCAAAACTAGTTGGGGTAGTTTTGAAGGCATGTCCTCGTCCAACATCACGATCTTGCACAATAGGCAAATCTTGGATCACTACATTATCAACAACTGCAACAGGCTATATCATTGGGATTGACTATATCGTGATAGGAGGCTCCTATAAGAACACCTTGTATATCTTAATCACCTACTCTAGTCTCATATGCATCTTACCCTCATGGAAGATGACATTATGGCTATTGATAACCTTTCAAGCTTGCAGATCCCAAAGATGATAGCCCATCTCACATGCATCCCCATATCCAAGAAAGATGCATTTGACAAACTTCAAATCCAACTTATTGCGCTTAACTTTGGGGTTATGGTAAAAAGCCTCACATCCAAAAACTTGCAATTGTGCATATGAGAGAGGTTTACTAAAGCATACCTCCTCTCCAGCTCAATCACCAAGAGTAGTGCATGGGGATTTATTAATTAGATGCATGGCAATAGTAATTGCCTATGTCCAAAAGTTCTATGGTAAGCCTGCTTCAGACTCTTCCTTGTATAGTCCTAGTCATGCGCTTTAAAATACCACTTTGGGGTGGGGTGTATGGTGCAATCAATTGATGCTTAATACTCCTCTCATGGTGCGCAGATCGAATGCCGTATGCTTGTGTAGTGAATGCCGGAAGGTCCCCAAGAACAAAAGAACTCTTTTCAGTTCTTACCTTCGAATTTAATATTTGATCAAGTAATACACAATTAAATGACCAACAGCTCCAGAAAAGACAGTTAATACTTTTTGTATCAACTAGATAAAGGTCACAAGAAAACAAAAATGCCGACTCACAAAATATCCAATCCCCTTTATATGTTCTGATGATTAAAACTGCAATAGAACTCTCGATATGCAAGCTCAGAATTAGAAACTTCCATATCTACTCATTGTCTTGCCAAGGAACAGCTTCAGATAGACAAAAACAAACTTGGACATAAGAAATCAATCGAAGATTGAGGGAATAATATTTTAATTTCATAATTGTACAATGCAGACTGAATAAGCGCATGGTGTGTCACATAGCGCACTGGGGGTATGAACTAAGTGAGTTTGTGACCAGTCAACCAGTTGAAAATAAGTGATCAGACTATTGAGCTGAAAGCATAAGGCCCATTGGAGAAGGCAACAACAACTATAAAGAGAGGTTTAGGACATCTTTGCAGAAGACCAAATATTAATGGTTTATACAACAGCACCAGCTTCCAGCTCCTATAACTTTGCCTTCTTATTATCTCAGCAAGAATTTACATTAGCTTGCTTGCTTTCAACTCTAATGTTTTCGCCACAAGCTCTCTGAGCTCAAACTCCTCTGGAAATCTCTTCTCACGGAGTTTGGAAAATATCTGTCATTTCATGACATAACAGGACATCATGACATTTCAGATACATGTACGGTAGCAGGCATAAAATCACCAAGGATGTGATCCCTTACCAGATCGCCATCAAAGTAGACTTCAAAAGCCCCAGTGCTTTGAAGTGTATTCTGCAACACGTTCCCTATGAGCCAAAAACTTGCTGCAGCTCCAAACCGATTTCGACGCAGGGAATCATACCAGGATGGGGGTGAGGCATATCCCAACCTAGGAAAGATGTGATCCCCACCAACCACAAGCCCAATGCCAGTAAACTGTACAATAGGCATTAGCTTTATCAGGACTTGCTTCAAAAAGGGAGGTGGATGGTTTGTAAGTATGACATCAGTTCCAGGAAAAGCATTCACTAGCATATTTCTGGCCTCCACAGCCGTTTTCCTGAAAAAACTCAAAAGAAAACCAAGTAAATGTAGCAGCCCTCTCAGCAATGCTAGTAATACACGCAGCTGAAGTATATTTTTAAGGTCTTACTTGTAAGAACAAGAGGAACAAAATGAGATGTGAAATTTCCCTCCAAGGCTTTCCCTATCATGAGTTCCATCCCTCCTGGAGAACTTTCACCAAAAACCAAAGAGAACCATTGAGAGCTTACTACAATTAAGTTTGCAAATTCTACAAGACATGACAACTACCATTCTCAAAGGGACAGCTGACCCTGCAAGCCACATAACTAATCGGCGATATTCTTTTCCATTTCTTCGAAGTTCATAGTACTGTGATTGCACTAGAAGTCCATATTTACAGCATCAATAAAATAACTACTTTCTGAATTGACTTCAGACCCATTGCATTTAACAAACCCACTTGGCATAAAAGTAAAAATGTGAATTTGGGGACAAGCTCACACAGAAACATACTATGACAGTGGGACACCCATGATTTGGAACAATAATGATTTATGCATACTTAAAAGGGTGATGTAATCACAAGGGCCTGCCAAATTAACAATAGAGACTAGGTCATAGTGACAAGTTACAGGTGGGACAGGCCCATGGGATGCTGAACGCCATTCCTGTGATGAATGCTTACCAGGATGCGTCACTGCTGGAGAGCATGTTGTGAGGCTAAAAGAGAAAAGTGAATAGAACATTGCATCAGACCCAAACAACCAAGCAAGAACTCCAACGCACTACAAAACCCCAATCACCTCCAAGCAAGAGAAAGATGGAATTAGGATCAGCACTCATATATCAAAACACATGCATACAACCACAACTTCTTGTGGCTCAAAAACAGAGTATAACATCGCAAACTTTATGGCTAGGATTAGTGGTATACGGTGTATACAGGCATGTCCATGTTACAACTTACTCTTTGATGAGCTTCACAGCCACCACAGGATGAGCATAGCTCCTTGGAATGATGACTCCTCAGATCCTGGGAACAATAAATACAAAGCAGCTCTCCACATCTGACATGATCGCACCTTCATACTCATAGTCTTCATCTAGAAACACCAAGCTCTCTATCAAAGGCTCACAAACCAAGAGCATCAGCATCACAATCCTCTTGTGACTCCAAGCTATGTGGGTAAGTAGAACTCCTCAAATCTCCTAGAAGATCTTCATCCTAGACTCTCCAACCAACAAGGCTTTATGCTTCACCACTAACTTCCGTATCTCTACAAGCTGCTTAAAATCATTGGGCCTTTGCTGCGACCACACAAGGCCTTAGCAACAGCATAACGCCAAATCTTGCACAAAGTTGAATTTGTCTAACTTCAGCAACCTTAGTGCCAACTTCACTCTTCCATCTCCACATCCTCTCTTCCACCAAATATAACAGCAGCACCAAGGCATTGTAAAGAAATATTCTGACACAGAAACAAATAAAAATCGTACGACAAAGCACATAATGATAAAAGAACACAGTTAGGGTTACAGTAACTCAAAGACAATGAACATAGAAAATAATTGAAGTGATATAATTGCTGAATATACAATGCTCATGCAGCAAACACACTATGCAATGAATGAATATTGAACCTCGAACTCCTGTATCTCAAGGATCAAATCAAGGGTAATGAGCTAGAGAGTGTGTCGTACTCCGAACGGATCCCGAATTGCAGCAAGGCAGCCTCCAGATGTCAAATACTAGCAAACGTAGCAGTGAGAAGTTGGATCTGATGCAACACAATGAGGAGAGAGAAAGACTAAAAACGCAGGCTACAAGAGAGAGACTAAAAACACAGGCTGGACAACCTGGTGACAGCCTGCAGAAGTTGGGCGATAGCTGGAGGAGAGAGAAACTACCAAACATAGGCTGCAGATGACATGGCAGGCAGTACGGCAGTAGGTCTGTGCAGGAACAGCAATCACTTGGCTGGGATCAGCTCCAAACTGCAAGAAGAGGGCTGGAAATCAGGCGCCAACTGATGTAGACAGCAATGGACAGCTTCTCGACTGAGATATCCTCCGCGAACGAGGTGTGGACAGCAAGTTGAAACACTTGAAATCTACAAAAATGAGATTGAGGACTGAATGGAGAGCAACATGTGTATTTATAGAAAGTTTGGGCCCTCCTTAGTGGGTTTGTGCTTATAGGACACGGAAACTCTCTAGGATCGCGTTTCTTTTAAATAAACAAGGTTTCTTCATTAATTAGCAAGTTTTGGGACTGCTAATGCATTTTTAGCTCAACACTCCCTCTCAAGCCCAACAACAATGCCACAAGAAAAATCTATTACCCCAAGGCGTCCCACCCCAAAGCAGCCAAAGCATCTGACAAAGGGTGCGCGTCAACTACCCAGTAGTCTACTAAGACTACAGAGGCAATGGATATCTTACCAAGGGAACCCAAGTGATCACCCCAGAGAGGACACGGCATCGGACAAAGGGTGCACTTCGACTGCCTAGTAGCCTACCAAGCCCAAAGGCAAATGGAATCAACTATGGACTTTCTTTCTTTTTTTAATGTGATAGAGTTAGCATTTAGTGGGGGTTCAAATCAGTTTTCATCCTATTGAGTATCCATGCCCCAAACAAGAGAATGATAAAGGATAGTGAAACCAGCCTTCCTCCTCGAATAGGGTGGTAAATCCCTGATTACAACTTAATTACAACAGCAAACAATAAATGCAAATCTGAAAATACAAATTTACCTACTGATCTTGGTCAATGCATACCCAATTGGCCCCAAAATTGACACCCCTTTCGATATTTCTTTAGCTTTATTGAAGAAAAAGTTGACTTACAATGGGATTCTCCCAATCCCTTTCGATATTTCAACTCCCCCTTGCTGTCCAAAGTGACCAGTAAGTTTTCAATCTATCTTGCCCCTTGATTCGGGCACTCAATTAGCCTTTATCCACTTCATAGACGATAGAAATGCCCCAATTCAATGGCCGGCTAGTCATCCACCTGAATTCAGCTCAAATTCACTTCAGCCTTGTTGAATCCAAGTCTTGGAGCTTCCAATTTCTGGCGCGCTTCCCAAGGCTGCTGCTAAACCCTGATTCCTACTGTAAATTAGGATTTACAGTAGAGAAATTTGCAATTTCTCAACCTCCAAGGGTCCAAATATTGAGATCTTCGTAGCAAAGCTGTGAAATGGCCGGGAGATAAGAGGAAAATCTGTAGAGAGAGAAAATTCAGAGTTTTGTCGCGAAGAATGACTGAAAATCAGTCAAGTGCAACTGCTGCCCTACCACAACAGCATGTAGATGCAAAGAACTGAAGAAAATCAGTCATTTACTACTGCTGCCCTGCCTCAACAGCCTGTAGATGTTGTCTCTTGCTACTAATTGGTATTCTTTTGTCCCTAGCTGCCTCAAAAGGTACTCCAATGGCTGCAAATCAGACCAACAACCACCCCTTTGTTACTAAGAATCAGACGTGCTTTAAAGACATCTAGATAAAGCACGTCCGAACAATGGATGGACAGCAACAATATATAATCACCCTTTGCAAACTACAAAGCACGTCTATGGCAATCAACTACCCTCTTTTGCTTTTCTTGCGATCTCTGAAGTGCATATTTTATCTCAGCATAGGCTACATCCAAGTTTTCCACATAACGATCAGCCTCAAAGATCTTATCCTTAGTTTGCAGAATAGATAGTACCTTCTTGTCACCCTCAATCACCTCAAATGGAGCTTTCCCCATAGAACTATGCACTATGTTGTTCTAAGCAAACTCAACCAAGGGCAAATACTGCTCCCACTGTCTTGTAGTCTGAAACATAGCATCTCAAAAGATCTAACATTGTGGAATTTGCTTCCTCAAACTGACTATCTATCTGCGGATGGAAGGATGATGAGAATTTCAGTGTGGTACCCATATTCTCAAACAATGTTGTTCTAAGCAAACTCAACCAAGGGCAAATACTGCTCCCACTGTCTTGTAGTCTGAAACATAGCATCTCAAAAGATCTAACATTGTGGAATTTGCTTCCTCAAACTGACTATCTATCTGCGGATGGAAGGATGATGAGAATTTCAGTGTGGTACCCATATTCTCAAACAAGCCCTTCCAAAATAAACTGATCATTTGGGGATCTCGATCACTAATAATTGACTCTGGCATACCATGATATTTAAAGATGTGCTGCAAAAACAATCATGCCATATGATCAACCTTTATTTTCTTCCTCACTAGAATGACATGTGTTTGTTTGCTAAACCTGCATATGATAGTCCATATTCCATCATTCCCTGTAGGTGTCTTAGGAAGCTCAAAAATAAAGTCCATTGCAATGCTCTGCCAAGGCCGATTTGGAATAGGCAAGGGTTGCAATAAACCCAGCAACTTTTGCCTATTGTGCTTAATCTTCTGACATACGGTGCATATCTTAACAAATTGTTCTACATCATGCCTCAAAGATAGCCAATAAAAGAAATGCTCCACTGCCTTGACCGTGGCATCAATACCTTTGTATCTTGCATATGGAGAAACATAACTTTCAGTGATAACTCTAAGCCTTAACTGCTTTGTGATATATAGTCGTCCATGCATCATCAAAAATCCATCTCTTAGCACAAAGTGTTCATGCCTTTAGCCATTGCAAAGCTAATCATAAACATTAGCAAAGTCCAACTTAGCAACATATTTTTTCATAGCATCCAACTCAGTGTGATAAACCATGCCAACAGCTGAAATTTGTGGCTTACGTGACAGTGCATCAGCCACAATATTCTTTTTACCATCAATATGTACAATCTGAAAATGAAACATAGAAAATTTGCCCATCTCGTATGCTTCCCTGATAACTTTGTCTGTGTCAGAAAGTATCTCAATGTTTGATGGTCTGTCTGCACCGTAAAATCAGCTCCCAACAAATAATGTTTTCATGTAGACAATGCATGAAATACATCCAAGAGCTCTTTCTTATAAACCTGCAAATTTTTTTCTGCACTGTGAAAAATTAGGCTCTCATAAGCCACAACTCGATCGTCCTGCATAAGAACAACCCCAATGTTGCTACTACATGCATCACATTGAACTATGAATGACTTCCTTAGATCGGGCAACACAAGTACAGAATCCGAAGTCATCTTTTCCTTCAACTTTTCAAATATTGAAATTTCCACTGCTATCCATCTAAATAGTACATCCTTCTTCTACAAGGCATGTAATGGAGATGTAATTTCAACAAACTCGCATGCATACTTCGTGTAGTAAGGACATAAACCCAAGAAGCTGCGAATCTCATGCACATTCCTCAAAGCTAGCCATGATCGTATTGCTTCAACCTTTGCAGGGTCCATGCAAATACCATCAGCCGATACAATATGCCCTTAAAAGTGGATTTCATACAAGAAGAATTCACTTTTCTTGTCATTGATAACCAGCCTATGGTCACGCAGTTTATTGAACATCATATCCAAGTGTTTTCTATGCTTTGCCTTGTTCTTTGAATAGACAATCATGTCATCAAAGAAAGTTCCCACAAATCCTCTATGTGGCCTGAAGATACAATCCATCATTTGATTAAAAGCGGCAGGAGCATTCGTAAGTCCAAAAGGCATAACAAGAAACTCATACAATCCAAAAGATGTCCTAAAAGCTATCTTAGGCACATCTTCTGGTCGAATGTGTATCTAATGATATCCACTTTTCAAATCTATACGGCTAAATATGGTTGTCCCTTGCAATCTATCCATAACATCATCAATCCAAGAAATTGAAAAGTGATTCTTTATTGTGATCTTGTTCAAAGCACGATAATCAATGCACATATGCCATGAACTATTCTTTTTCTGCACCAAAAGCACTGGAGAACAAAAAGGAGATAAGCTAGGAAAATCAAACCCTTTTTCTAACAACTCATTAACCTCAGTCGTAATCTCCTCCTGTTGAGCTGCACTAACTCTGTAGGGTGGCTATTAGGTGGGCTACTTCTAGGGATAAGATCTATATCGTGATCTTCTAGCCTTTGTAATGAAGAAGACTTAAGAGAGAGGAGAGAAAGGAGAGACTGCAGGGAGGAGAGAGAAAGAGAAGGAAGATGAGAGAAGAAGAGAGAGAAAGACTAGCAGAAGAGAGAGAAAGATAGGAAAAGAGAGAGAAAGAGAAGGAAAGCCATGAAAGCTAGAAGGAAGGATAAAAGAGACTTGATTATTGATAAAAATTGCTCCCTAATTGGGTCTCCCAACACCTTATATACCCCGTCAGAATAACTGGGTATTCCCATGCTAACCCGTGTCCTACCCGTCTATCCCCACTCTCTTATATTCCATCCTAATCCCGAAGGTTTTTGCCCTCAAAAACAAAAAAAGGACTTATATATGAGGCTCACAGGAAGGGAAGGGGAGTCACAGAGTACTACTCTCTTCAGCATTACAAAGGAGATTATCGGTATAGGGAAGTACAACCTCATGTGGAATTGGGACATACAAATGTGTGTATGATGCATACAGCATGTGTAAGCTGATAGCATATAAGCTTGGCCACCAATTTGTGACAATTAGAGGTTGACAAACAATAGACAGCATGCTGTCCAGAACAAGCTTGCTGGAGAAAATTGATCATAACTTCCTATGGGCAGCCCCAATTGAGGCATGAGACATGTCAAAACGAAGCTCATGAAGCATACTTTCAGCCCATATAGGTGACACTTGATTGCCATTAATGCGGAGTAAAAACTATTCTAGAATAGTGTGTTGTCTGCAAGTTGTCTACAATGCAGACTAGGGCAAAGTTAGCTAATCCTCAGCCAAAATTGCACCCTTGTAGTGGGGGGAGGGCTGCACTTGTGAAATGCTGATCAAGGTAAGGCTTTTCTGAACCCATTCCTTCCCTGGGATCAAATGGATAACCTACATGATAAGCATCAAGAGCATAAGGGTCATCCATACAAGCATGGGTCACCGTACTACTGCCAGGGTCAAAAGGGAACCCATCCGAAGAATCATAAAACTGATCAGGGTCAAGATCCTCTTTAAATTCTGCATTTTCAACATGTGTCGGTGTGTCATGTGGATCCTCATCCACTCTATCACAATCTTCCAACACATACATGCTATTAAACCTAATAATGGCATTCTTAAATGGACATTGGGACACATGATCGGGTGTGTATTTATCCCCACACTTAAAAGCATAAACCCTTAGCCTTTCGGTCCTTGACAACATCCGATACTCATCGCCAACAGCAACAGAACAATCCAATCACTCCATTATCACATCATGAGAGATGGAATATGTAGAATGATTGCCATATTGCATACCTAACCTCTTGGTTTGATATTGGAATTCCCTGTCACTATTAACGGGTGTGCAATTTATGTCAATTTGCTAGTGGCATTTTTCAAATTATGATTCCATCAAAGGAAGAGATGATGTGCTCTGGCCTTCCAAAAGTAACACTTCACTGTCTTTGCAATCTTCCAAATAGTTGCCTCGAATAATGTCAAACTCCACCGCCTGGAGTTTCTTGGCAGTCCAGCTGCTGCAACCCCCCGTGGATCTTCTTGTGATTTATCACGCAAGGCAAATATATCTCTCTGACGCAAAGCTGCATTGTCATCAAAATTCAGCTTTGCATCAGCAGCTACCATCCTCTTATCTGAAGTCTCAGCAAGAGGATTGATTTCCACAAGTGTGCAGTCCTTCTCAACAAATAATTTGTACAATAACCTTTATGATCATGTCAGCATATTTCTCTGCAAGATCCTCAATGCTGGTAGCTTTGATTGGCTGGCTCAACTGCAATCTGGGAGGTCTGCAGATTCAAGGGCAAGTTGCCCTGTACTTTTGCAGATTCATGTAGCGAAGTGCTCAAGTAGACACTATTGTTAGCCAGTCATTTCCTGGACAGTCAGTGCCACATCAGCACAGTACGTCAGAGGAGGTGCCATGTCATCAGTGCCACATCAGCATTGCAGTCGGACTGCACAGTCGGCCAGTTTTCTGCTGTCGGCTGCATCCGACCTGATGCTGTTTTTTTATTATTACTTGGCTATTAATAGCCAGTTCTTGTGCCACACTTGATCATTCATTCTTCAGTGATTTCAGATTCTGATCTTGAAGATCTGTTGGCTGAGACAAACTGTGCTCGGGCTGACAGAGATTGAGGTCATCAAGTCAAAGACATACGCAGATATTTCCTCTGCCCCCTTGTGTATTTCTGCACTCTTATATAGCATACTACACCACAGATTTTCTGTGTTTACACTGTCTCCTTTTCTCTCTCTCTCTCTTCTCTCTGTGTTCACTCTCTCTTAGTCTTTGTCCTACGCTTCCACATCGCTGCACTCTGACATGGTATCAAAGCGGTGAAGATGGACTGACTGAGGGCTGAACCTATCTGAAGAGGAGATTTCAGCGCGACACAAGGCTGCGTTTCCAGGTTTCGAGGGCGAGCGGGAGGGCTGCGCATCAGATCAAGGCTGAAGCAAGCGTGGGCGTGCGGGAAAGGAGTCTAATCGGTGAATTTGCTGCAGGTTATTGCTGTTCGAAGGGGAGGATGGCTGCATTTAAGGAGGATGGCTGCATTTAAGGCCTTCCATTGCAGATTTTACATTTTCATCGCCTCCGGCAGGTGAAGAAGGTTTGGGCAGTGGAGGAATCAGTCCTAGAAGGCTGCGTTTTCACAGTCAGAGGGGGCTGCTTTTTGCGTTTGTGCAGGTATTGCAAGTTAACATGTCTACAGAGACTGATTTGGAGTTCCAGGCGATCATGGACAAGAAGGTGCCTGTCCTACCGGCTCTTCCAACGGATCAAAAGCTTGATAGTGACAATTACCGCATCTGGCAAGTGATGATGTTGGCCATTTTAGAGTCTTATGATTTGGCAGAACTGGTGATGGAGGAGATTAACAAGCCCTCGGTGAGGGATGAGTCCAAACTCTCTTCCAATGCTCGTGCGGAGTTGACCAAGGCCCCGTCTCATTGGGACAAACTGAATGCCAAGATTCAATCTTTTCTGTTTTTGTCTTGCACCATAGTCACGATAGCTCACATCAAGCACTTGACGGTGGCTCGTGAGATATGGTTGGAGCTCGACCAGATGTACAACCGGATGACCCTTATGAAGAGGGTTTCTTTGGAGGTGCAAATGCAGACTTTGTCCGTGAATAAGTCTTCTTCGCTTCAAGAACACATCAACAAGCTTCGGTAGCTTCAAATGCAAGTTCAAAATGCGGGGAAGCCTATTTCCTCCGAAGACATGGCGATCACTTTACTATCCCAGTTGCCGCCCGCCATGATTTCGTACTTTTTATTCTGCTCTTATTGCTTCAGGGCGGAAGTCGACTCTTCGGTGGGAATTGAAGGGACAGAATGCTTCCAAATCAGAGGCATTGGTTGGCCAAGCCTCTCAGAAAAAGAGGAAGGACCAAAAGAAAAAGAAGAACAACAAATCCAAGAAGGATAAAGAGAAGGAATCAACTTGCCATACTTGTGGAAAGACCGGTCACTGGAAGAAGGATTGCCTCGACAAAGACAAGAAGGATACCAAGAAGAAAGACGCGAAGGACTCTAGAGTGGTGGCTGCACCCTCATTAGCTGCTTTTCTACACTTAGCAGTCATTGAGGACTCTACACTAACAACTTCTAATGCTGCGATAATAACTCCCCAGGCTCAAGAGTGGATTGTGGACAGTGGTGCCTCACGGCACATGACTCCTCCCATTGATGTTGCCCATTTGCGATCTTCACATGGGCAGATTCTCATTGGAGACAGTTGTTCTGTGTCTATTGCTGCGCAGGGCGAGATGCAGCTTATTCCAGATGGACGTAGTGGTACCCACACCTCTAAGATGTTGCATGTGCCAGGATTGGGGTATAATTTACTTTCGGTTCATAAGATTTGTGCTCTTGGCCTCTTGGTGGAGTTTGACAGTGATACTGTTTGAGTCCTTGATCGTGGATTGAGGAAGGTTCTCTCTGCAAGGTATGAGGAGAATGGAGTCTACAAATTGAAGTCTTCTTCAGCTCTTACTTCTCTTCTTCTTACTTCTCAAACACAGTCCGAGCTATGGCATACTCGGTTTGGCCACCTGAACTACGAGTATCTTCGGAAGGCGTCATGAGGGTCCTTTGTCCGAGGCTTGCCGGACATAGTAGTGAGCCATCAGCCATGTGTCTCCTACATTCGTGGGAAACTACATAGGGATGAGATTCCCAACAAAGCTTCTAGGCGGTCTACTTCACCCATGGAGCTTGTATCTACGGATCTTTGTGGCCCGATAAGGACCAAGTCCCTAAAGGTAAGCTTGTACTTCATGTTGATCATAGATGATTACTTCAGGATGACTTGGGCCTATTTCTTGACTTTGAAGTCGAAGGCTTTCTCTCATTTCAAGGATTGGCTTCTTTTTTAGGAGAATTGTTCTGGCCGGTGACTGAAGATCTTGCATTCAGACAAGGGAGGTGAATTTATGTCTAATGAGTTTGCTCGTTTTTATGCAGATAGGGGCATTCACCAGGAGTTTGCATTTCCAAAAAAGACTGCCATCTCTAGTACTCCCTGATTCCTGTGGTCTTTCAATATTGTACTTGTCTTGATGTACCTGTGCACCTGAGTAGCTAGGGTTCCTGAACTAAAAAGAAACTAAAACTAGAGGGAGGAGAGAGAGGAGGATCAAAGACTGGAGCTCTGATACCAACTGTAATGAAGGAGATTTAGGAGAGAGGAGAGAAGGGAGAGACTATAGAGAGGAGAGAGAAAGAGAAAAAAGATGAGAGAATAAGAGAGAGAAAGACTAGCAAAAGAGAGAGAAAGAGAAGGAAAGTCTTGAAAGCTGGAAGGAAGGGTAAAAGAGACTTGATTATTGATAAAAACTACTTCCTGATTGGGTCTCTCAACACCTTATATACCCCGCCAGAATAACTAGGTATTCCCATGCTAACCGGTGTCCTACCCGTCTATCCCCACTCTCTTACAGCCTTTCAGGTGGTAGCTGCCCTGGAAGTGACTGAGAGAAGCAATCAGCATACATTTTCAAAAATGGCATGCCATCCTTCTCTAACTTAGACATGTGTCCCAACATTCTCACTATCATCTTTATCCTTAGGAAAAACCAAGTACACTGAAAAAGATGATTTTTCATTACTTTAGAAATGACAGCTGTAGATACAACAGGGACAAATTCACCTTTCAACTTTACATCAAGTATGAGTACCTTTCATTTACGCTGAATAGTTATCTTTTTTGCACGAGAATCAATCAATGCATGCTTACGATGACACCGCAACATACCAAGCAATACATCACAACCCTCAAGTGGAGCAATGAAGAACTCTTCACTATCCACATATCCTTGTATATGCAACCAAAGCTTTCCAATGAGCGGTGTGACAAGCTCTGCATGGCCTTTACATGCCATTCCAACTTTCCCCATGGATCCCATCTCATCCTCTCTGATGCCTAGATGGACGGCCATGTCAACAAAGATGAAGTTAGCTCGTGCACCATTATCAAAGAAAATCAATGCATGTTGATCCCTAATTTTGCCCCATGCTCTGCACAACTCAGTAGTATCATCATTGGGCTGATCACTAACAATATCGAGCACCAATCCCACTGATGTTTTAGGCTTCTTTCCTTTAGAATCTCCCTAATTTTCTGATTTTCCATCTTGCTGCCTATTGGGACTGTCTCTTGCAATGTGACCCTCCTGTTCACAAATAAAAAATTTATTTGCAGCCATCAATTCCCTACGTTGTGCCAATGTTTTCGAGCCCTTTCTTTGGTGTTTTGGCCTCTTTTCAAGCTAACATTCAGATCTGCCCCTTTTCTCAGCCTTAAATAACTTTTTATTCGGCTTCTCCCCACTCGCTAAGAAGCCCGAATCCTTCCCATGCAGCAAAGCATCGGCTGTAGCGACAGTCTCTATAAGCTGAGACATGCTAGACATAGTAGATTTAATACTAAAATCCTTGATTCCTTTGGGCAGCCCACAAACATATTTTTCCACTTGCTCGTGAAGGGATACGGGGCGATAAGAAGTAATAGGCAGCAATGCATCCCAAAACTTCTTATTATATTGCTCCAAATTCTTACATTCCTTAGCATTCAGCTTATTCCAAGTTGTCATGATGTCCACCTCAAAGATACTTGTCAACCAATTCGATGCAAACATTTGCTTAAATTGTACCCACATTGACGGTGCTCCATCTTGCATCAAAAGAGTGGACCACCATTGTATGCATTCCCTTTCAAGAAAGTGGCTGCCTTTCGAATCTTTGAGGACTCCGTGAAGCCCCCCCCCCTAAATAGGTTGCATCAAACTCCTGAATGAAAGTCAAAGCTTTCAGCCTATCTTATACACCACTGAAGGACTCAAACTTCACTCCTTTTCCACCCTCATCATAGTCTTTTGCTGCCCCTTTGGGTGTCAAGTTGTCATACACTAGTTGCTGCAAAAAGGGTGCATTTGCTGAATTCACATCAAAACCAACATGAAATGGAGCATTTGCATGACCAACATTCATTCCTTGAGCCCCATAAGCATTCAGGGGTGCAGATGCAGTACCAAACATGCTACTTTGCGCCCCAGGCATTAAGCCAATGCTACCATACATAGGGTTTTGCATATTTCCAACCATACCCAAATACATTGGGCCTTGCACTCCATGCATTGGTTGCTGCATACCATAGGGATTTGTGCCATACATTCCCGTATGCGGTCCTTGTCCGACCATAGCATGAAAAATTGTACTTCCACCAAAATATCTTGGCTACCTCATCATAGCATGCACGCTTGCCTGTCCAAGATCCATTGGATTGGCACTTTCGTGATGGCCTTGCATTTGCATTCCTTGCCCCGTAGGTACCAACTGTTTTATTTCATTAGCATCTTTGGGAGATTCAAATGAAGGGTTTGCCATTCTCTTCGGTGCATCTTGCTGTCCCGAAGGTATAGAGGATGTGTTCTTCTTCTTGCCTTTGCTGTCCTTCTTTGGAGCTTTCAAAAATCAGGTAAATTGAGGATCCTTTGCCAATTCAACAAAGAGATTTGTTGTTGTCCTCATCTGATTCTTGAACTGGTCATCAAATTCCTCTTCACTTTGCTGGTCATTAGCCTCCTTATTCCCTAAAGGCCGTGCATCTTGCCCAACAGCAACATTTTCAAATTGTTGCCCATGGTCTGAGCCTTGTCCAAGGTCAAGCATTGCATTTCCTTCATTCCCATGTGAACGTTCATACTAAGAGGCATCATCACTGCTTGAGTCATCTCACTGTATAAAGACATATTGCTGTAATTTCTCAACTGAGAGTAAAAATCAGCACTAGCACAAAGCTTTGGCTTGCAATCAAGCGCCTCGGGCCCACCAAATCAAGGGATTGAGTGGTATCCCGGCAATGGAACCATGAAACCAGCCTTCCTCCTCAGATAGGGTGGTAAGTCCCTAATTACAACTTAATTACAGCAGCAAACAATACATGCGAGTCTGAAAATACAAATTTACCTACTGATCTTGGTCAACGCACACCCGATTGGTCCCAAAATTGGCACTCCTTTCAGTATTTCTTTAGCTTTATTGAAGAAAAAGTTGACTTACAATGGGATTCTCCCAATCCCTTTCGATATTTCAATTCCCCCTTGCTGTCCAAAGTGACCAGCAAGTCTATCAATCTATCTTGCCTCTTGATTCGGGCACTCAATTCGCCTTTACCCACTTCATAAGACGATGGAAATGCCCCAAATTCAATGACTGGCTAGTCCTCCACCTGAATTCAGCTCAAATTCACCTTCAGCCTTGTTGAATCCAAGTCTTGGAGCTTCCGATTTCTGGCACGCTTCCCAAGGCTGCTACTAAACCTTGATTCCTACTATAAACTAGGGTTTACAGCAGAGAAATTTGCAATTTCTCAGCCTCCAAGGGTCCAAATGCTGAGATCTTCGTAGCAAGGCTGTGAAATGGCCGGGAGATAAGAGGGAAATCTGTAGAGAGAGAAAATTCAAAGTTTTGTCGCGAAGAATGACTGAAAATCAGTCAAGTGCAACTGCTGCCTCGCCACAACAGCATGTAGATGCAAAGAACTAAAGAAAATCAGTCATTTACTACTGCTGCCCTGCCTCAACAGCCTGTAGATGTTGTCTCCTGCTGTTAATTGGTATTCTTTTGCCCCTGGCTGCCTCAATAGGTCCTCCAATGGCTGCAAATCAGACCAACAACCTCCCCTCCCTCTCTCTTGCAAGCTGAATTTATAGAAATGCCTCTCTCCAACCTCTAAAGAAGTTTTTCAATCTTGCATGGGCATTTTCCACAAAGGTTTTTCTAGCATTTTTCATAATTAAATATTAATTTTCAGTCTTAAAATACTAAAAATTAATCTAATAATTATTTCGGTATCCTAAAAAATAATCTGACCGGACAATAATTAAATTAGCTAGGCAACTTCCATTCCTGAGTGCCTCTGCGTCATCTTTGACCATCAAATTGGTATTAGGTACCATTAAACGTCGCTTCTCTAGTGTCACTAACTAACACTTATGGCCAAGTGGATGACCTAGGCCAACAACTCGCACCAGATATCACCAAGTACTTGTGCTGCATAACTTGTAGCAACTTTTGCCTTTGACATCCCGTAATTTCTTGGAGTCCTGGGCTCGTAAATTTACTTTAACTCTAGTTGCACCTCACATGTGCATCATTTACTTAATCATGTGATTAAAAATTAATCCACATATTAAGTGAGGTTTCAAAAACACATGTCCTCATGACAGATGGTCAGACCCAAGACCTTCACAAAACAAGTATACTATCCCTACCATTACTAGGTGTCGAGGAAAAAGAATAAGGCTAAGGTGTGGATATAGCAAATAGATAAAGCAAGCAAGACAAGCAAAGCAAGCAAGCAAGCTAAGGAAAAACTACCTTGGAGACTGCTATGAATATGATGGATCCAAAGTCGACCACTCCAAAAGATCGAAAATGGATAAATGCGCACAGATGTATGTTTATATGAACAAAATGCCAATGCATGAAGTAATGCAAAGAGCGATGCAAGATGTCATACTCACACAAGATGCAATGCAATGGTGCCACTTGCACAATGCCCTCATAGGGAAATTGTTCACTTGCCCAAACGCCCTTTTACAATCATATTATCCTGACAGTGCAAACAAAGTTATAGATGTCCATAATACAATACAGAAAAATAAATAAATAAATGCCTAAAAGCTGTAAGCATCATCACTATCACTATCAAGAGTAAAAGCCGCCCCCTCTCAAACAAGAAAGGAAAGCAAGAGGAAAGCACCCTCTCCCTGTCAAGCTAAAGAATAAGGGGAGGGTGTACCCAAACCGATCCTCGGTAACATGTACTGAAAAACAGGCCAATTAACCACATTGGTCAAAATACCTGCAAAATTGTCGAATGTAGAAACACACTCTAAGCAGATAGTGCCTAGCTCAACCTGCTCTCTGAAAAAATAAAAGTGGACACTCACATGCCGCGTCCGAGGTATAATGTTTAGATTGCCCTCAAGGACAATGGCACTCTGGTTGTCGCAGTAGACAACGGTGGAAGAGTCACATGGAAAATAAAATGTTGCCAGTAAACTTCTAAGGTAGATGGCCTCAGTGGTGCCATCAAAGAGAGTCCGGTACTCAGCCTCGACCGTGGAAGTCGCTACCGTCTCCTACTTACGGTTTAACCAAGAAATGGGAGCTATGCCCAAGGTAAAGAGGTAGCCGCCATGAGAACGTCAAGTGTCCAGATCTCATGCCTAATCAAAATCAGTACCCCTACAAGCCTAAACCAGAAACATATGTCAAGCAATAAGAATAAGTACACCGTAAATAACGCAACACACGAAGACATACAATCCAATGTGGCATCCTAGATGCTGTGAAATAGTGATTGAGTATGCTGATTAAGTAAGATAAATCCGGCCTAGTGTGAATTAACCGAAGAAGTTTTCCTACAACAGAGCGATAAGTATGTGCATCGAAGGACTATCGTAGGATATCCTTCGACAAGTGGACAGTAGGATCAAGAGGAGGCGTGGCCACTGGCAGTGTTTAATCCGAAGTGTATTGTTCCACTAACTTAAGTGCATACTTTTGCTGTGACATAAAAATACATCTCCCAAAATGAACAACCTCCATCCCCAAAAAATAAGACAACAAAACAGGTCTATCATCTCAAAGGTAACATTAAGCTTTGCCTTGATGTTTGCTATCGCAGCAAAATCTCAGCCTGTGATAAGTGAGTCGTCAAAGTATAGCAGAATATAGCTGACCCTCTCTGCAGTAGATCGAACATATAAGTTTGGGTCATAAGGGGTAGAATGGTATCCATGAGTCCGTAATAACTCATCCATCCTATGGAACCAAGATCGCGGTGCTTGCTTCAATCCATAAAGAGCTTTCTGTAAAAGCAGAAAACCTTATCCCTCAAGTTTCCTGAAGGAAACCGGGAAACCACGGCGATTGCTCCACATAGACTTCCTCCTCTAAATAACCATTCAAAAAGGCAGTTTGGCATCCATCTGATATATTGGTCAAACGTGAGGAGCGGCTAGCGCGAGAAGCAACCGGAAAAATGTCAACCGCACAGTAGAAGCAAAGGTCTCTTCATAATCAATACCATGATTCAGTTGAAACCCTTGCACGACAAGGCGAGTCTTGTACTTATCTAAAGTCCCATCAGCTGTTAGCTTGGCCTAAAAATCCACTTTGTCCCAATGACTTTTTTGTGGCTTGGACGATTTATCAATGTCCAAGTTTCATTTCGGTAAGTACTCTCTAGCTCCTTTTCCATGGCCTCTCGCCATTGAGGGTGCTAAAGAGCCTCCTGTCATATATCCAGCTCAGAATGTGCTATGTAATCGGCTATAAACAGCGACGCAAATGAAACTTAAGGACCAAACAGAGTAATCTTCTAGCTCCCTCCGGAGTGGAATTTAGTGGTAGCATCTTTGAATCCTACATGGTCTACTAGTACCAGCAAGATAACGAGTCTCATGGAGGGGGCCTTAGAGATGAAAAATCTACAAGAATATTAGTAGCGAGAAGTAGACCCAGCTCAGTAGGCATAATCTCCCATGATATGAAAGGAGGAATAGGATCGAAATCCTGTGCAGAGAATTGCACGATATCCCTCTCGTCAAAAACAACATCCCTCCTAATGATCATCTTCTTTGTCTGAGGATGAACAAATGATAGGCTTTCATTTCAAAGAAATATCCAACAAAAATAAGGAGATCAGCTTGAGGAGTGAGGTTTCCTATCTTATCATTAGGCATGTGTGTGTGTGAGGCACCACACCCGAAGACTCTAAAGTGGGAAATGACAGGCCAAGAGTCAAAAAATGCCTCATACGAGGTCTTCTAAAGAAAAGCCACAGTGAACACCGGTTGAGGATGTATACCGAAGTGTTCATAGCCTCGACCCAAAGGCGCTCATGAAGCTCTGCTGTGAACAACATAGAGCGTGTCATTTCCATGACTGTCCGGTTCCTACGCTCTACGACTCCATTCTGAGAGGGGCAGTTAGTAGAGGTGAGCTGGTGAGAAATGTCATGCTTCAATAGAAACTAAAAAAACTCGTGGGAGATAAACTCACCATCGCTATCACTCCTTATGCAACCAGTATGACGTCTAGTCTAGTTATGAACCAACAAGCGGAAAAATATGTGAAAGCATCTGACTTATGCTTGAGGAAATACATCCACATGTATCTAGAATGATCATCCACTATCAAAATGAAGTACAGTGCGCCATTTAAGACGGTAGTGGATGTCGGCCCACAAAGATCAACATGAATCAATCTAAGAGGCATGATATGTGGACTCTTGAGGGAATGGGATATGGTATTGCTTTCCAAGCTGACAAGCTTTACAGATATCACGAGCTAGTTTTAGGCAGGGAAGCCCCTCAATTAGCTCACGGCAGGATAACTCATAAAGAGAGTCATAACCAATATGCCTTAAGAAAAAGTACTCCCACGATGTGGCTAATGCCTAGAAGCTATGGAACACGGAGCCCTCGGCTATTGGGTCAATCAGAAAGTGAGTCATGTGGTAGAGGTCATTTGGTTGTGCCCCACCGCGAGCAATAACTAAACCAATCTGAGAGTCAAGGATCTTGAAAAACTGCTCTCTCCAACTGGCAAAGCTGCTGAACAAATAACAAGTTCACCCCAAGCTAGGGGACATGGTATACATTGTCCAACAAAGCCAAATCCGAACCCTTGTCAATGGCAAAACTGACGCTACCTCGAGCTTGAATCTTGACCAAGGAGTTGTTTCCTACACGAACCCGCCCAACTGCAAGGGCTCGGGGACGGAAAATGTTCGCTATAGGAGTCATATGATGTGTAGCTCCACTGTCCACAATCCAAAGAAGAGCTGAAGTGGTCGACTGTGACGAGTGGGCCTTTGCGGTAATCTCATCAGAAGGCAACTCATAGATGTGGACGAGACTCGCATCCAATATCTCTATTGAGACGATGTGGGTCTCTGTAGACCAATCAGATAATCTCTCGGGAGTTAAGAACGTTGTCAACTAAGATGATTGAGCGGTGGCAGTATGAGTATAGCCTTTAAATGCCCCTTTCCATCACCCTGCCTCTCGTGCCGAGGATTGCCCGATTGAGGAGCGGGGGTCTGAGACTTAGATTTGGGTATTGTGCCTCTAACCTTTGATCGACACTCGTCGTCAAAATGACCAGTCTTTTGACAATGTTAATTATACCTATTTTTTTTAGATACATTCTGTCACCCTTGTTTGAGTTGTGACTGGGAGTTTCCTTTTGTGATTCCTCAAATTGAGTTTATTTTGGATTTTCAGTGGAGTTTTAATTTTGTTTGCCCCTCTCTTATTGCCCCTTCTAAGAATGAGCAATAAGAGCCCTCTCTAAGAAAAAATTCAAATAAAATTGATCGAATAACCGTCCATAACGCAACAACTGACATTTAAATTGATAAAAAGTAGGCATGGTAGGCTTTGAAACTATACCTTCCACAAAATTGAAGTATTTCTTGGAAAGTTTGTTTATAAAAAATGTGAATTAATCATCGAAGGACTTGGGAGTCCCCGTAGTGGAGAATTCAACAAAAAGTCGCTCATACTCAGCTAACTTAACTTTCAAGTCATTCTGGTCAGTGATTTTAAAGAGTTGGAGGTCATGGTCAAGATTTATATGAGGGATCCTATCCCGAGCTGTATAGCAATCAGTCAAGTGTGCCCATCGTTCTGATGCTAAGTCAAAATGTTAAAGCTGAGAATGAAACTCGGACAATAAGCCCTACATCAGTTCAGCCTTCCATGAGCGGACAACCACGTATGGAACAAGTGCAGGATCGGGTTGGGGTTCCAACCCCCGCACAAGATCCCATAGGTTCTGGGAGTCAAGGATATGTCTCATGAAGTTCAACCAAGTGGTAAAGTTTGACCCGTTAAAATGAGTCTTATCATTGCATGTATGGCAGAAGATGAGCCGTAACCATGAGGTGTCGGGAAAGTGGGATAAGATGAAGATGGAGGGTAAGATGGTGGTGGTGGGTGTGTCTAATAGGAAGAATAAGAGAGAAAAGGTGGATAGCCAGAAATAGAATAAGAGTGTCTAATGAGTACCAATTAATGCGGAGACACTGGAACATGAACGTTCCCATAAGGTTCCAATGGAGGTGAAGGCACTAGGATACAAAAGCCCTATCCAAAGCTTAGCTAGGGCATAGCAGAATGACTAGGAGGTCCACTAGGTAATGCTATAGAGACAAGCTATGGTATCAACCGATCCACACTCGAGAGAGATGGGGCGGGGGTACCCAAGCTACAATGATACCGAAAGTGTGTGAGAAAAAGATGGAACACCACCTGACTAAGGAAAGAATGAGGCCATAAAGGTGGTGTCTTGTTGAGAAACCCTTCACTCGCAGTTTGCGTTTATGCGTTTTTGCGTTTTGCATTTAGGGTTTGCAACCCCAAAAAGGAGCATCATCCTAGACTGAATGTGCCTATTTATAGGTCACTCTCTCATTCATTCCTTACAGCTGATTCATTCAGTCCATCACCTCTTCTCTCCAGCCTCTCCACTACCCTCACATCCCTTCAAGAGAACATTGCGGTTCGTGGTTCGTGGCTATCTTCATCATCTTCCTTGTACTACGGCACCCTTGTTCCCTTGTATCACATTCACTCCATGATTCACGTCTTCATTATTCCATTCATCAGAGTTTCTTCTCTCTTCTTTTCTCTTCTCTGCTTCATGTTTGCCGAATTCACTCTGTGTTTCTCTCCGCTAACCCTATTGTCTTGCTAGTACGTCATCTTTTGACATGGTATCAGAGTTGGATCTGCTCACCTAGCAGCAAAGATCCTCCACTCCAATGAAGGCAAAGACCGATGGCGTGTTCAACATCCACTTCCCTTCTTCTTCCGCTGCATCAAAATCTCATGTTTGCAGATTTCAAATGTTTCAGCTTGCTACCTACACCCCGTTTGCGAAGGACATCTCAACCGAAGCTGTCCATTGCTGTCTCCATCAGTTGGCGCCTGATTTCCAGCCCTCTTCACGCAATTTGGAGCTGATTTTAGTCGGGCAACTACTGTTCATATGCAAACCTGCTATTGTACAGCCTGTCATGTCATCACAGTCCTACTACCTACGTTTTCAATATTTCTCTCTCTTGGAAGCTGTCTTGCTTGCGTTTTTAGTCTTTCTCTCTCTTGCAAGCTGTCCTGCCTACGTTTTTAGTCTTTCTCTCTCCTCACCTGCGTTTTTCTACTGGTTGCAACCTCTTACTGCTAGCCACATCCTCCCATTGGCAGCTTATTTTCAGCCCTTCCACTACCCTCCCACCCCTTGAGCCGGACATTGCGGTTCGTGCTTCACACTGCCCTCACATCCCTTGAGGCAGGCATTGCGGTTCGTGGTTCATGGTGGCTGACCTCTTTCTTCTTTAGCAAGGCACACTGGTATCCATGGCTTCTTTGTCAAAAGATGTCCAGACTACAGGGTGCTCCTACTGTGGCATCACCAGACATACCACCCATGCTTGTCGACTTCGACCTTTGCTCCCTACCCCCCTGGAGTATATGCGTCTTCCACCAGGCACTCCTTGTGCCACCTCTCCTTTCTGGGCCACAGAGATCGTTCTACATCGGCTATCAGAGTACTATGCTCAAGGCAATAAGATGCATCTAATGCGCACTAAGGCCTTTCGAGCACATTGAGAATCGATTGGTGCTACGACCTCCTGAAGATCATCGCAATGCCAACGGCAGTCTTCTCCCACTTATTTTCAAGTACAGTGGCTTCCACGACCTACGGATCTGCAATCCGCTCATCAAGAGACAGTAATTGGTTGATAGGGTCTCTTCGTCAATCCGCTCCTTTGAGAGACAATGGCTGCTTGACTCCTTCCTCTTCTTCGGCTACCCAGTCCGCTCCACTAAGAGACAACGATTGTTGCCCACCTCCTGCTCATTTTGAGCCCCACCCTTTCCCATCCTCGAACTACTCAAGTTCAAGAGGATACCTCTAGGAGCTATTCGGCACCCCAAATACCTTCTTCGGCACGACCGGCGGCACTTTCTTCGTCATTAGACATTTCAAAGTCTATGATCCATGAGTTTTTGGATTCCCTATCTACTTCAGAAGGGGATTCAGAGGGGGATGTTATTTCTTTACCCTCACAGGAGGCATCTACTTTTTCTTCAACTTCAGCAAGGGCCCCTCCACCTCCCACCTCAAAGGGAGAACCTACTCCACATGAAGTTCTTCACCCATCCTCTACTTTGTTGGGGTGGTTGTCTTCGACCAGTCATCTCTTCTACTGATATCCAGGATCTTTAGGTACCACCTAGATCGGGACCTCGGAGGTTCAGCCGCGCCTTAGTGATAAGGCCTTCGTATTCCTTCCAACATGGATGCACAGAGCTAGTGGCTTCTCTCCCAAGGTTGAGTTACGAGTTCTCCAGTTCACTCTCTATTGTTCTTTACTGCAAGTTCCCTTTCCGGTGAAAATCTTGGATCTTAGGGATCCTCTACATCTTCTTCCTTCTCTTCTCTTCTTGCCTTGGTTACTTTGTTAGCATGGAGCCACCTTCCGAGATGGAGTACAGGCATATCCTTATGGTTCTCGACACCACACAAAGTCCGACATTCCTCCTATGCATTGCATGTTTTCATCATCTTTGTACTAGGGCGCTTGGGCAAGTGAACAATTTTCCCACGAGGAACACTATCCAAGTGGCACCTGCTGCATGAGCATTCTTCAGCATGTAGCATTACATCTCCACCTCACTCTTCTCTTGTTCCGCTTTTTGGGCCTAAGAAGGGGTGTTGAGAAACCCTTCACCCACAGTTTGCGTTTTTACGTTTCTGCGTTTTGCATTTAGGATTTGCAGCTCCAAAAAGGGGCGCCATTCTAGACTAATTGTGCCTATTTATAGGCCACTCTCTCATTCATTCCTTACGGCTGATTCATTCAGTCTGTCATCTCTTCTCTCCAACCTCTCCACTACCCTCACACCCCTTCAGGAGGACATTGCAGTTCGTGGTTCACGGCTGTCTTCATCATCTTCCTTGTGCTACAGCACCCTTGTTCCCTTGTATCACATTCACTCCATGATTCAGGTCTTCATCATTCCATTCATCAGAGTTTTTTCTCTCTTCTCTTCTCTTCTCCATGTTTGCCGAGTTCACTCTATATTCCTCCTTGCAAACCCTAGTACCTTGCTCGTACGTCATCTTTTGACATATCTATGTTTGCATAACCCCCCCGTGCAGTGTGATGTGCAACATGTGGTATTTGATGGGGGAATGTAAATGATGTGAAGGGAAGTGAAAAAGCAGCGGAAGAATGTGACGAGATCGGTGGATTTTGAATTTGTGGTGTGAAGGATGCAAATGCATTTTGTTCATTTACCATTTAATGATTGAAAATGAAATGATGACGATGATGATACACCATGCAATGTAGAAATAGAAACACCAAATTTATTCTGATTTTGAGAAGTAAACTGAAAAGAAGGAAGGGTGGAGGAAGAGGTACCTAACTTTTTCTTATAATCCCCACGACGTGTGTTTACATACAAGATTTGGTCCTCAAGAGAACCTTTTCTATAGTCAATTGATTGTACTCTTTCTCATGATTTCTACCAGAATATTGCAAAGCAAAAAAGGTAAAAGACGAAAGAACAAAGGACGAATCTAAAGTACCTTGCACTGGAGTGAATGGAAAATGATAAAAAAATGGAACATACTCCGGATCTCTTTCTCCAACAAGGGGGCCCATCCCTGAGGAGGCCTCGACAGTCCTGCAATATTATCAAATTTATGCACAACATCTAAAGAGAAATTCAAGCATACCTTCATTGAGTAGCTTCTCTTAAAGGGCCTTCGATCGAGCTCCTCGATCTTCTTTCATCTAAAGTCCATGATCACATGATATTCTTCAATGGAAAGCTTGTAAAGCCTTTTTTCCGTGTTGTTAGAAGTGTCTTCCACCATGTCGGAACTTTCTGGAGCAAGTTGTTCTACCTACTCTTACTCGATTCTCAACATAGGTTGTTTTGGAGACTAAATTGATATTGATGTGTTCAAAGTCATTTAAACCTATTGTTGTTCTTACTTCTTGTAGAGAGCTTTCAAATCAAAGGCCTAGGTTTCTCAAAGAGTGCCAAGCTTTGATACCATGTAAAGAAATACTCTGCCACAAAAACGCAAATAACAATCGTACGACAAAGCATAAACTGATAAAAAAATATACTTAGGGTTAGGTTAACTCAGAGACAATGAACACAAAAAATAACTAAAGTGATATAACTGCTGAATATACAATGCTCATACAACAAACACACTATACAGTGAATAAATACTGAATCTCAAACTTATGTATCTCAAGGATGAGGGCAAGGGTAATGAGCTGGAGAGTCTGCCGTACTCTGAACGGATCCTGAATCATAGCAAGGCAACCTCCAGATGTTGAACACCAGCAAACGCAACAGTGAGAAGCTGGATCTGATGCAGACAACATTGAGTAGAGAGAAAGACTAAAAACGCAAGCAAGACAGCCTGCAAGAGAGAGATAAAGACGCATGCAAGACGTCTAGAGGAGAAAGAAAGACTAAAAACGTAGGCAAGATAGCCTGCAGGAGAGAGAAAACTGTCAAACGCAAGTTGCAGATAACGTGGCAAGTAATACGACAGCAAGTCTGTGCAAGAACAGCAATCGCTTGGCTAGGATCAGCTCCAAACTATGAGAAGAGGGCTGGAAATCAAGTGCAAATTCATGTAGACAGCAATAGACAGATTCGGCTGAGATATCCTTCAGAAACAGGGTGTGGGCAACAAGCTGAAACACCTAAAATCTACAAAAACGAGATTGAGGATTGAATGGAGGGCAACATATGTACTTATAAAAAGTCACCATAACGTACAAAATGGACCCTCCCAAGTAGATTTGTGCTTATGGGACACAAAAACTCTCTAGGATTGCATTTCTTTTAAATAAATAAGGTTTCTTCATTAATTAAAGAAGTTTTGGGACTGTTTAAGTAAAGCTAATGCATTTTTAGCTCAATAGGCATCAATTTTTTAACCACAAACAATCCAAAACGCATTTTTTCCTCTCGTCGCCTCTATTTCAAAATGATGACCATCATGGTTATCAACACCAACTTTTCTCATTGCCATCCAAGGTTGCGATGTCATCCTTTTCCTTGCCATCAATGATCTCACTGCCTCCATCATCCCCACAATCCATGTCATCCCACTACACACAAACTACTGTGTCATCAGATAGGCCCTCAATGGCTATGTTTCATACCCAATAAGCATTCTTCAATGCGCACGCTACCAAGCCTATATCCTCTCATAAATCCTAGCATCCATTGACCAAGAAGAGCTTCTATGGAATCATCCGTCACCATCTCTTCCATTGACCTCACAAGCATGTCATTTACCCCTTCATACTATCCAATCTATCTTTATGGTGATACACTTGCTCCCAATCCCAAGATATTAATACTCTTAAGTCATGCACCAACTATGGTCTTGCATCAATCCCAAAACTGAAGATAGATATTTGCAGTTCTGAGCAAAACTTTGCTAGCCATGAGGTAAAAACCCAAAACAATTTCCTAACATTGCATAAATCATCTAACTGCTAGAACCATCCAAACCATTCTTGTCAATAGGCATAAAACCATCTTCACATTCGATTAATGTAGCCAAAACCATGTCACACCGATCCATCCTTAGTTCCATTTAGGGCTTCAAGAAAAAGTTACACAACAACACATGCCACATTGCATACAATGTACCAACCCTCCCTGCATCACACGATAGAACGGGCTGTTTGTAATGGACTGGAATGGGAAAAGACTGGACAAATTACTCCCACATAGCCCAAATTTCAAATTGTTGTTTGTCTTTGTGTCACTTTAAGACCAACCTTCCTTCAAAAGGGTGGTAATGACCTGATTAACACTTAATTACAGCAAGAAACAAATTCACATAAAATGAAATACACACTTTACCACTTAACATTGGACAATTGACACCCAATTGGCCCCAAAAATTGGCGCCCCTCACAGTATTTCAATTTGTATTGCAAATGGATGGAGTACAACTCAGATTCTTCAACCTCCTCCACTAATCCAAGTGCCTCTTGATGTCATAAATGACAAGAAAGCTTGACAACAACACAATAAATGCAAACCCTTAATGCAAAACACAAAACACAGACACAAACAGAGAAGAAAGAGAACTAGAAATGTTGTAAATGAATGAGAGAATGTACAGAATGCTTAAAGAGCAGAGCTGTCCAACAATCAATGGCTCTTGTAAGAGTAGGCTGAGGGAGGTGTCAATGTGTGATCCACCAAAGATGGATACCCAATGTAGTAACCACTTGTTGAAGCAAAGGTTGATGAAGAAAAGTGTTGAAAACACAAACCACCTACTATAGATGCAAATGTAAATCAAGACAATGTTGGAAATGGAAGGGCAGCAGGCTGGAAACTAGAACACACCATTATGTGAGGCTGGAACAAGTAGATGCAGCAATGTAACCACCTCGAAATGATGGCACTTGATCACCAACAGCAATGGGAGGCTGGGCGACACCTGTAGACCACATAGCAATAGTCATTGGGGGCTAGACAGCTACTAGTGCAGAAGGGCTGATGGCCAAAACTTGCGAGGCAAGGATGGACTAAATGGTGGGCAACTTGTCTATTTATAAATGTAGAAGAATCTTCCCAAATTAGGGTTTTGCTTATGGGACACAAAAACTCTCTAGGACCACGCACTGTTTAATGAAGCTTTTGGCAATTTACACACTTTGGGGCTGTTTTAAAGAGCAAATCTATTTGTAATGCATTTTTAACTCAACATCTACGCTTGTGTACAAGCTACATTTCTACTCTAGCCACTTGTTTCACACATTCCCCTACAATAAAGGACAACATCCACATGTCGGAGGAGATTCAAGATGGGCTTGCATCCCTCAACAATAGCACTCTCCCTCAGCCAGTGGCATTCCTCCTCCATCGGGTGTTTTCTCCATCATTAGCCTAATCCAATGTGGTCACTAACTCTTTGGGCTACGTGCACAAACTGATTAGTCCAATTTGTATTCAGCATTCTTTCGAGTTCGATGAAGATTTCTTCCATTATTTTCATTTCTCTTGGAATTTGCCAATTCTATGGACAATGCCCAATGTTTTAGTCTTTGGTTCTTTTTCAGTTCTTAGTGTAAACACAACTAAAGTTATAAGTTGTGTCACCACTCTTAGAGTTAAGAGTTAGAGTCAATTAACTCTAGTTGAGTTAGAGCTAGGACTATCTTAGACCTATCTTGTACCTTTCATTCTCATTCTTTTAGTTCAACAAGTACACTCAACTCTTTTGCTTCAGCACACTCTCATCGTCTCTCTTTTCTCTCCTCCATAGCTAGCTATCATTTTTCAACATTTGGCATCAGAGGTTCTATACGCAGATTTAGTTCAACCACCGTCAGCCAGTGCTGCCCCGCCTAAGGTCCTTTTGCTGCCAACCAGCTCTCTGCCCGAGGAAGAGAAGAACAAGCTGCTGTTGTTTTCAGCCTGCGTGCAACCCTATGCACAATCCTATGCATAGTCCCATATGCACCCTGCGCACAGTCCGAGGAGCTATTGTTTTGGAAGAATTGCTACTGTTTTCAGCTATGCCGCTTCTTTTCCCACCTTTGCCCACCATATTCTCAGCCCTGCCTGCAATTTTCTGCAAACCCTAAAAAGTGCAAAAATCCTAATTTTCAGATTTGGGGTTTTTCCGAAATTTCTGTAATCTCCCATCTATTTTGGCCATCTCTTTCCGAATCTCAGCTCGTGCCACCCCAAATTTGGAGCTTTTATCAATTTTTGATCCTAGAGTTCAAATTGACAACCAAATTGAAGAAATTTCACAATTTCTTTCGCATTCCCACCAAAAATTTTAAGACTTTTGCCCAATTTGCAGTCCCACGTGCGAATCTTCAATGGAAATGCTGACATCACACAATTTCATCAATGTTTGTGCAAGAAATTTAGGGCTTTTTATCCTAGAGGCTTCAGAACGAATCAAAGGCAAATTCCAGTTGTTGTTCGTTGTTGGCACATACCCTGAGGTGACATTACTACAGAAATTCAAGCTATAAGGTATAAATTTCTTCAATTTCTTCAAAATTTTAGGAATAAATTTTGGGCTTTTGCCCTACATCCATTCCAAGGAAGCAAACAAATGGTATAACAGCATTTAACTGCTGTTACAATTTGATCGAGCAGAAAAATTTGAAAATTTTTAGTAAATTTTCGTAAGAATCGGTATTAAATTGCTGTAATTTATACTTTTGAGTGCACGCATTACGAGGCAGGCGTGATACTTGGCTGAGTGCTGATTTGGGTCAAAGGCACACTTTGGCTTGTGTGATAGTTTGATACTTGTTGCATAATCTTGAGGGGAATTTTAGTAATTTGAAAAGTACAAACTATACTTCAGCAAAGAAGTATTTGGCTGCACGTTTTTGTCCACTATTGACAACATGGCACATCAAGGGACTACTCATCAGAGCAACATTCTTAGTGTCCTTACTCAGAAGGACAAACTTGATGGATCAAACTGTCAGAAGTGGTGCAGCAATGGAAGCGTAAAGAATATACTGAAATAAATGCTGAAACACAAGACAGAAGAAAGAAAGAATGAATGAACACAGTAGACAGATGAGAACTCAGATGTATGCTCGGGAAATGGAATCCATATCGAACACGAGATAGCAGCATACAACGGTGAGTCACTGGCTGCGTGGGCTCCTCAGCACCGGCTCCTCTCTCCCAGAAGGATCTCCACTGATGGTTGAAGTACCAAAGACTGTGGAGGAGGAGCCCTATAAATAGCCACAAAAGTGGGGAGCATAAAATGCAAGTCGGCCAGCATTTAATGCTGGTCGGCCAGCAATAAATGCTAAAAGTACATCATAAATGGCCACAAAAATGTGCCATAAAATACTACATAAAATGCTACATAAAATGCCTAGCCTCTGCACACAGACTCACACCATGAGCTGACTAATATCTGCTAACACCCTCTCTCAGATCATGTGTGATCTGATACAATAAAATAGTACAATGATGGAGAATCATAAACTACACAACAAAGAAACACCAGAAGGACCATGGATGTCCAAGCGGTGAGTGGCCAGCCCACCACCAAGATGCCTCGGAGAGTATCTGATGTCGATGTCGATCGTACCAACGACACCTGAAAATAGAGAAGACTCATAGCAGCTCTCTGTGTAATGTCACCTATGTCACTCAGGACATACAAAGCCAATCTGCCAAACATGTCGCTGAACATGTGACCATGGATTCCCCGCCTTTGGCCAAACCACCAAAGTGTCCCCTCATGTGAGCTCCAGACGAAAGCCTCTCGCTCTCTGTCAAGAAGAACAGCTCATCATGAACCCAGAAATCAACTCCAGTCTCTAGGATTTCACTGCCAGATACCGTCGATGCGTCAGGGACATCCCTCTCTGGATCCTGTACATCTATATCAAAATATAGATGAGACACTGCAGCCCCACCAACACACCCTCTCACATTCCCTCTCTGGCACCGAGTCGTGAGGGATGACATCATGCCATCATTAGAAAGCAGCTGTGGAAGGAGCCATCAGTCCCTTCCCACGATCTGTTGAAGACGATCCCTTCCGCGTCTTGGCCGTGGCCGAGGCTGGAGGATCGGAGTCAGAATCAGAGGCAGATGATGACTCATCGGAGGAGTCTGCATCCCGCTTCGACTTCTTCTCCTTCTTCTTGGACGCCGCTAACTTTATACAATCCTTCCGTAGATGACCTTTCTTCCCACAATGGTAACACTGTGGCTGCGACTTCTTCTTCTTCGAACCCCTCTCTGAAGCTCCAAGAGCCTCACCTGACCCTCCATACTGTGACGAAAGCCGACCCTGTAGCTTATCTTCACTTGATGTGCACGGAGGGGCCATCTGGAGGAGGTAGAAAAGAGAAGTAGAAGAAAAGAAGGTCGTTTGGAGAGTGAGCACAGCCAAAACGCAACCAAAAACACCAAAAATAGTGAGTTCACATGCAATATAACCCAAAGGCTGACCAAAATAAGCCAAAAGCTGCTACACAAAGTGAAAAAATATCAATCAAAAACTATCAAAAACAGCAAAAACGGCCTGAATAATCAGAAAAACAGGCAAAAATAATGCTGTAAACAGCAAAACACAGGCTGCAAACTGAAGAAACAGGGGCTAAAGACTGTTGCCAGCAGTTTGTTGAAGGAAACACGGGCAGCAAAGAGTGGAACAGCAGTAAACGCAAATCTGTCCAGAAAAACGCAAAACGCAAATGCTGAAACACTGTCGCCAGCAGCAAATCAGCAGTCGCCAGCAGGAAGGACAGCCGCCTGATCAGCAAGAAGGGTGTAAATCCTGAAAACAGCAAGAAAACACAGCACAAATAGGTTGCAGCCTGAAATCTGATACCATGTCAGAAGTGGTGCAGCAATGGAAGCGTAAAGAATATGCTGAAATAAATGCTGAAACACAAGACAGAAGAAAGAATGAATGAATGAACACAGTAGACAGATGAGAACTCAGATGTATGCTCGGGAAATGGAATCCATATCGAACACGAGACAACAGCATACAACGGTGAGTCACTGGCTGCGTGGGCTCCTCAGCACCGGCTCCTCTCTCCCAGAAGGATCTCCACTGATGGTTGAAGTACCAAAGACTGTGGAGGAGGAGCCCTATAAATAGCCACAAAAGTGGGGAGCATAAAATGCAAGTCGGCCAGCAATAAATGCTAAAAGTACATCATAAATGGCCACAAAAATGTGCCATAAAATACTGCATAAAATGCTACATAAAATGCCCAGCCTCTGCACACAAACTCACACCATGAGCTGACTAATATCTGCTAACACAAACTACGTGTTGTGGAGTTTTATAGTATACAACCTTCTTGTAGCGAAGGACTTGTGGGACTATATTACACGTGATTTGCAATAACCAGGAGATCTTGCACCTCAAACACCTCCACGTGACGCTAGAGAACATGCTGCTGGTGCTATTGCTGCTCCTTCCTCTCCTACCGAGGATCTGAAGAGATGGGACCCAAAAGATCCACAAGCACTTTCTTTAATTGCCTTGTCAATGAAAAGATCAATCACTCTATATATCCGGTCTTATTAGACCTCAAAATTAGCATGGATATACTTTAGCGTATGTTTACAGCACGTAACAAGGCCAAAATATTTTACTCCATAGAGAGTTTACCAATGTAAAAATGGATGAGGGTGATAGTATGACAGATCACCTTACTCACATACAGAATTTGCACGAGCAGTTGCTCAATGTGGATGAAATCATTCAGGATGGTAAACATTACATTGAACTCTCTTCCAAAGTCATATCTTGGTTTCCATACCCCTTTGATGTTGACTTTTGATGGGACAGTGTGAAGAAAACTGTTAGGGTTTGCACTGAGGAAACACAGAGTGTACAACCACGACAGAAACACAAAGAGACAGACACAGACACAGAAAGTAAAACTCAATCAAAACTCAAAACTCAAACCCTAAACGCAAAACTCAAAACTCAAACACAAACAAATGAAGGAAAAGAATAACACATCTTTGAAGTGAATGAATACTGTAAATGAATGTAAGAGTATACAAATACTCAAGGGCAGGGTAGTGTGTCAGAGAGTGGCGTCCACCAAAGACGGATCCCAAGTCTGCGATCACCAGTGAAAGTGTGTAGTTTGCAAAACGACGATGCCAAAAGAGCCTGGAGCACGAAATGCAAGTAGAAGAAGCTATAGGGATGGAAGCGGCCCCCAGATGAGTGTAAACGCAAATTGTGGATGTCGCCTGGATAAGGAGGAGCACCAGCACCTGTTGCCTAGAGGAAGAGACACCAAACGCAAGCAGCTGGAGTGTGTAGGAAGATGTTGGCAATGGCTCGAAGATGCCAAATGCAACCTGGAGGAAGGCGCCGAATAGTGGGTGACAGCCTGGAGGAAGGTGCTAGGGCACTACAAGGGCTGATGAAAAGGTGGCAGCAATCTCGAAGGCTAGACAGCCACGTAGAGGTAGACTAATAGTTGAAATCTGCACTCAAGGATGTGAAATCTGCACAGACAAAAATAAGGCTCAATGGGGGCAACCTATCTATTTATAGATGTTGAAGGGTACCCCGAAGAATTAGGATTTTTAGGGGACCACTGAAACTCTCTCGAACCGCTCCCCTTTTGAGGGTTTTTCATTAATTAAGTGTGTTTTGGGGTTGTTTTAAGAATGTTAATCAATTGAAAAGTGTATTTTAGCTTAACAACCCCTCTCAAGCCCAAAACAGAACTGAAAGGTTAGGCCAAAAGTGAGTTAAATTTTATGAGATGCGGAAAATTGAGTAACAATGACCCAAAAGACAGGAGTAGGGAGGATACACCCAACACATTACAAAATAGTACATGCTTACTCATCCACTCAAGGGTGTCAATGACGAGGGAAAATATGATGAGGAAGTATGGCGGTATGGTGTCAACAACCACCAGTGAAAACAGCCGAGGATCCACTCAACTGGTGCTTTGCACAATGAGATGCAAAGTATGCTACATGTTGAAGAATGCCCATGTAGCAAGTGCCACTTGGACAGTGTCCCTCGTGGAAAAATTGTTCACTTGCCCAAGCACCCTAGTACAAAGATGATTAAATCATGCAATACAAAGGGGAAGATACAACAGGGGGGGAGAAGCCAATGTCGAAGACAAAGTGCTAAAGCTTGTAGAATACCAAGAAGGGAAGAAACCCCCTCTCAACCTGGATGTAGATGCCGAAGAAGAAAGAGGAGCCTAATGTCGGTCTTTGTGTGGTGCCGAGAACCATAAGGAATGGAAGAAGATGAAGTGGATGAAGCACCCCATTGGAAGAGCAAGTAGAAGTCATCGCCATGATAACATCAAGAGAGATGCTGCACAATCCACCTCGGGAGGGGAAACCTCCATGCTAGAAAAAGAGCCGGCACACCTAGGATGATGAAACCATGAAAGAAATGGTGTGCATCCCCACGTCTCTAGCCCAAGTAGAACCAAAGCAATCTACAAGTTAGCCCTATATTGAAAAACAAAACCCTAGAAAAGAGATGAGAATCTGCAAACACAGAGGTCAATGGTGAGATGCTCCAAAGCAAAACATAACTGAGAGAAAATCTAACAGAAAAGACAATGCAAAAAATGTGTATGTGTGTGAATAAATGCAACGAAAAACTTAAGAATGAAAAAGCTAAGGACAATGAATCCTATGGATTTAACTCTAAGAGTGTGAAAAATGGACGCTAGACTGACCTAGGGTATCCTAAAGAACCTAGAGATATGCTAGTCTAAGAATGTGTCTACCATCGCATACATCCAGTAGCAGGGCTCTGCCAAGGGAACGCCTAACGAGGTGGAGAAAAAGGTGAGAGGCATCGAGACCCACAAACCAATCAACCAGTCCCTCAAGGATAATGAAAGAGACTGCTGCTGAGGCTGTGCTCAGGCCACATATCCAATAGCAACAACACGTGCTAAAAGAGCAGATGAAGCAAGAGCACAAGGCGTAGCTCCACTAGACTATGCAGTCGCAACAGTCTACCGAGGCTTTTAAGGTGGAAGACCTTGAGCCTTGGAGCAACACTCCTCATCCACATGGCCTGCTCTCTAGCAATGTGTGCAAAATCGATTTTTTTTAGGGAGTTGTTGCCAAATAGGTCTAGATTCTTTGGTTCCATCTAAGAAAGAGAAGTCACCCTTTGATTGGCTTGCCTTCGCATCTTGCGAGTTCTTGCCACTGTTGGTTTTCCCTTCCGAAGAAGAGACAACCAACCCCCTCTACTTAAAATAAGGCTGTGATGAGGATTTCTTGTGGACTTAATCATGCAGTCTTGTGCAACGCACGAACTGGCACTTAAACTCGTAGAAGGTTGGCAATCGAGGTTGCAAAATGATCTGCTGAATGAAATTGAAGTATTTTTCGTGCAACTTATTCTAGAAGAGTATAACGTAATCGTCATCTGACTTTGGAGAGCCAATAATGGCGAACTCGGCAAGTAACTGCCTATATTCAACCAGCTTGACTTTCAAATCATCCCCTTCCCTAATAGAGAACTCTTGAAGCTCAAAAGTCGAGATTTATGCACCGAGTACAATCTCGGGCTACATAACGGTTCAAAAGGTGACTCCAATGCTCTGACGCGAATGGGAAGTACTATAGTTGAGAGTGAAACTCAAGAAACAATCCCTGCATCAACTCAATATTGAATGTGGCATTGCGAGCTCTCCATTGACGGATGTAGTCAAGGTGAGCTAGTTGAGGGTCCAACATAGGCTCTAGACCAATGACAAGATCCCAAAGACCCAGAGACTCAAGCACTTGTTACATGAAATTCGACCAAGTGGTGAAATTCGTCTCATTAAAACGAGTCTTATCCATGAAGGCATTCTTGGCCATTGCAACATGAGTGGTAGGGCTCAGAGATGGGTAGTGTGAAAAAGTGTAATGGGGGTAAGATGGGGAAGTGGAGTACACTTGGGAATGGGCCCTAGAGTTCCCACCAAGCATACGAGTAATGTACAAGGTGGATCCATAGGTAGGGATGGGCTGACTAGGCATGGGCATGGTAGCCGTATAGATAGCCCATGGTGGAGATGGGATGGAAACACGTAGAGCTGATGGAAATCCCTGCATAGATGTAACCCAAGATAAGTGGGATGGCGCACCATAAGCCAAGAATGGAATCCCTTGCGTCTGAGTGGTCATGTGAGAGGTGAATCTGGAAGTAGTGAGGGGGATGCCCATCACAACTATCCCAGGTGCTATGGGTGTGCTCATATGCAGAAAGGTGAGAGGCACAATGTTAAAGGGTGGCATTCCCTCTAACAAAGTACCATGGTGCAAAGAGATAAAGCATAAGGTAGAGAAGGAGAAGGTACTAGGAGCGAAGATGGAAGATCCAACCCCTAGTATGTGTGAAGCAAATGTGGAGTGTAATGCGAGATTTTGAAAGGATAAAGAGAGATGATCATCAAGGGTGGAGATAGAAGAGGGTGGAATGGGAGAGAAGTGAGAAGTGCGTGTTACATGCTCAAATGAATTAGAAGCTGTGGATCTACCTCAATTCCGTCTGCTTCGTGAGCCCCCTCTATTAAAGTTCACATAAGCAAAGCCATCCAGATCCTGCACCTCAAAAGTTTTGATTCATTCAACTCAAAAGAATTGTATGAATCTGACACTAGACCTCGCTAAAATGATGAAGATGGATCGTCAGACGCTCAAAATGCCATATGTCCTCCATGATCGGAGAGGTGGCCAGCCTCACCAACCAGTCTGAATGTGATAGCAAAGCTTGTAGGAGATGTGTAAACATTACCGTACTTGTTGTGATAATACTCCTCAAAGTTCTCCTCTATCATATTAGGGATATCTCGAATACAAGTAGAAAAAGAAGGTGAGGGTAAAAGTGGAGTATCGTTCTCCTCACTGAGTCCATAATGCCATCTCAAGGCCTCCAATGATGGAGAAGCCTGATAGGATATTATAGGAACTGGAGAAGAAGGTGTCTGGAACATTGTGATTCACTTACGAATGGTATTGTGTGCCTCGCACAAAGACTAGCTCTTCACAATATCCGCAGGATACTCTTTACAAAAGCACAGGCTTTGATACCATATGAAGAAAACTGCTAGGGTTTACACTGAGAAAACACAAGAGTATATGACCGCGACAGAAACACAAGGAGACAGACATAGACACAGAAAGCAAAACTCAAACCCTAAACACAAACTCAAAACTCAAATACAAATAGAAGAAGGGAGAGAAGAACACAACTCTAAACTAGGCAGTAATCATTCACTTCACAGATTCAATTCGGAGTTGTGTTTTTCTCTCCCTTCTTCTATTTGTGTTTGAGTTTTGAGTTTTGCTTTTCGTGTCTGTCTCTTTGTGTTTCTGTCGTAGTCATACACTACGTTTCCTCGTGCAAACCCTAGCAGTTTTCTTCACAAGCAGCCCCTTATATTTGTGGAGTTAGAAAGCCTCTCGTTGCAAGAGGAACAAACTTGAAAGGATGTTGCATTGTATTCAGGAGATGTGGCTACGCTTTCCAAGTTCATAGGCAAAGGAAAAGTCAAGCAAAATGTAAAAATGCAACAAAAGAGTGATGCTAGACAGCCATCAAATAAGGCTGTCACATAGAAAAGTCTAAAAAGAAGGGGAAATGTCATTATTGCAAGAAGCCACGTCACTATATTGATGAATGCCGTAAGAGATTAGCCAAAGAGAAGAACAAGGACTCCAATTTGGCTGTCCAAGAGACATCAACCAACAAATCTACTGATAGTGATACTTCAGCCAACTTTGTGAAGAAGGACTATACCTCTCTGACTTGCAGTTACGATTCTTCAATGGCTGATTCAGTATTTAACGCTGTTAAAACGCAGCAAACACAGTATTTTGACGGTGGAGCTTCAAAGCACATCACCTCTAGGAAGTATTTGTTTTCCTCTTTGCTTTCAGCCCCTGCTGGAAAGCAACAGTTATGATGTTTGTGGCATTGGGATAATCACTATTACTGCTGCATATGATTGTGACTTCATGCTTCTAGATGTCTTGTTTGTGCTTGCCATTACAAAGAAATTGTTGCCTATCTCTGCTTTTAACAATCATGGCTTTCAAGTCATCTTCGAGGATGACAAATGCATTGGCAAAGACAGAGAGATGGATTATGCACTCAAGCTGTCTAGGACCCTATATAAGGATTTGTTTTTGTTGGATACTTATGATGCACAGTCTCATAATGTTCTAGCAGTCACTACTCTATCGCCCACTATGAAGAATGCAAAGCTATGGTATGCCAGCTATGGACATATGAGTTTTGGGAGTTTGATGACCCTTCAGAGGTATCATATGTTAGATGCATTGCCTCCAGTGGAGACTCCACCTCCTCATGCATGAGAGGGATGTATTTTGGGCAAGATGCATTGATTTGCCTTCAAAAATGATGGTACAATGTGTGCTGTCTAGAAATCGCAGCTTATTCACTTTGATGTTTGTGGTTCCATGAGGACACGAGCACTTAGAGATCATCTTTACTTTGTCACATTTATTGATGACTACTCTCGATATACATGGGTGTGTGGACTGAAAGTAAAATCTAGCGTGTTTATGCATTTTAAACATCTTGTTGCAAAGCTCAAAAGCCTAAAACTGGCTTGAGAGTGCACGCACTTCGCATGGACAAAGGGGGGGGAATACATGTCTCATGCTTTTGAGACATATTCGTTTAATCATAGCATTACGCATCAAGCCACTGTTAGAATGACTCCTCAACAAAATGGTGTTGCTAAAAGGAAGAATCACATTCTTATGGAGATGACTCGTTGTATACTCAGAAGCGAGAAGCTACCTCATAAATTTTGGTTAGAAGGCCTTCAGTTTACAAATCATGTGTTGAATCGTGCACCCACTAAGGGACTAAAGATGATCACCCCATTTGAAGCTTGGCATGGTAAGAAACCCAAGATTGACTACTTTCAGGTGTTTGGTTGCATCACCTATGCACATGTTCCAAAAGAGCTTCGTGGAAAGCTTGATGACAAGGCTGTAAAATGCATATTTACTAGCTACAATTTGGAAAGTAAGGGCTTTTGCTTGTATGACCCACACACAAAGAAAGTTTTTTCAGTAGGAATATTATATTTACTGAAAATGCTGCATTTTCACATGATCAATTTCAAATGCCAACCACCCATGACATTGGTGATGTCTTTGAGGGTCTCCTACCACGTTCTTTGGAGTCTGGGCCTGTTATAAATGGCCAGACAAACATAAGACAGCAAGCTATTACTGCACCATATACACCTGAACAACAAGGTATTGGTAATGGTTTGCCACATGTAGTGGAAGATGCAGTACAGCATGAAAGGGTTGCTGTAAATGCAACAGTCCCGAGATGGCTGTTACAAACTCTCCAGGAGAGTAAAATGGATGCTCTTTTAGCTCAATGCACTAAAAGGGCTACTAGACATGCAACACATGAAGCAAGGGGAGCCCATTCGATCGATTTTACAAAAGTAGCATGTATTTATGAGCTCACTATTGGATGATGATGAGCCTACTTCCTTGGACGAAGCTCAACAAAATGTACATTGGATGCATGCCATGTAGGATGAGTTAGACTCTATTGCCACTAACTCTACATGGGATCTTGTGGATTTACCACTTGGCAAGAAGGCCATTGGCACAAAATGGGTTTCTAAACTCAAATGCAAGGCTAATGCTACCACTGGCAAAAAGCTATGTACAAAAGAAGGGCATAGATTATGAAGAGACTTTTGCTCTTACATCCCATATGAGTACGATGAGATGTGTAATTGCTATGGCTGCAAATTATAGTTGAAAGGTACATCAGTTGGACATTAAGACAGCATTTTTAAATGAGGACTTGCATGTGGATGTTTATGTGTCACAACGTCTAGGGTTTGTCGTTAAGGGGAAAGGGCACATGGTATGTAAGCTAAACAAAGCTCTTTATGGTCTCAAACAAGCTCCTTGTGCATGGTACTCTAAAATTGATGCATATTTGGCCAGCAAAGGGTTAAAAAACAATCCAATTACTCCCACTCTATACATTAAGAATGAAGGGGGGGACTTACTAATGATCATTCTTTGTCAATGACATATTGCTCACTAGACCTTCAAAAGCAAAAATCGCAGATTTCAAGACTGAATTAAAACATGCATTTGCTATATTAGATATGGGCTGTCTACACTATTATTTGGGGATTCAATTCACCCAAAATTAGTGTGGTATCATCATGTCACAATAACAATATGTGGATAAGCTATTACATAGGTTTAATATGCAAGATCGCAAACCTATGTGCACTCCTATGGAGACAGGATCATCCCTATACTTTACCACATTGGCATTGCAAGGGGATCTTAGAATTTGCCAATTCTATGGGCAATGCCCAATGTTTTAGTCCTTAGTTCTTTTTCAATTCTTAGTGTGAATACAACTAAAGTTATAAGTTGTGTCACCACTCTTAGAGTTAGAGTTAAAGTCAATTAACTCTAGTTGAGTTAGAGCTAGGTCTATCTTAGACCTATCTTGTACCTTTCATTCTCATTCTTTCAGTTCAGCAAGAACACTCTATTCTTTTGCTTCAGTACACTCTCATTGTCTCTCTTTTCTCTCCTCCATAGCTGGCTATCATTTTCCAACAGTTTCAATCTCTCCTCTCTTTTCTCTCTCCTTGTTCATATTCTTTCACTGGATACTCTCACATGGTGTCAAAGCCAAAAGAGAGAACTCAGAGGTTCTATGAAGAGAAGACCACATTCTACTAGCTGTTCGGTGCAGATTTGTCATGAAGAACACTGATCTTTTGCATTGATCAAGCCTTCTTCATCATGAGTTGTAGGATTCAATCATGTTTGCACACTTTAGACCATATCAAAGATTTGGACAAAGCTCTCCTCTCTCTATGAGCTAAAGGCCATTGCCCATCATTTTGAATGCTCTGGGGCAATCAAAGCTCCAATATCTCCGTCAAACTATAACGAAGCTCACAATCAAGAGATGGCTGATCAACAAAATGGCAAGCTAAGGTACCCTCTCAAATCCTAGAAATGTCTAAAGATCCAAGAACCTTATGTAACGAAGCATAGAAGCCTATGGTAAAGGCTTCGTAAAGAGATATATTGCATTGTCCTCCTTTGGAGGATAGGCCACCACTAACTCACAATGCACAATCTGCTCCCAAACAAAATGATATTGAAACTTGTGGAAAGCCAATCTCCGCCAACAAGTGACAGAGCCAAACTACCTCCTAAGTGATAGAACAAAGTTCTTGGTACTCAACCTCCATAAAAGATAAGGCCACAGTAGAGTACTTCTTATTGCTCCATGACATAGCTCTCAATCCAAAGGAGAGCAAAACTTGTAGTGGAGCATCTAGACTCCACATCACCTACCCAATCTAAGTCACTCCATCCAACAAGAGTGGCCCCCTCTTCATACAAGATCCCGTGGGATTGAATCCCCTATAAATAGCACAAAATGCACAAAACCACTCAACAGTGAGCCCAAGTAGGAGATGTCTGGCCAAGTATGAATGAGCCAGATTAAAGATCCAATAAGACACCTGTACCAAGGAGCATCTAGAACGGGACCAATAGTGGTCACCATCTTAGAGCATGAAATGGGGTTACAATCAACCATACCAAACTTTGAAAGAAGCTCGAAGATATACTTGTGCTAAGAAATAAAAATGCCATATGTCAACTAGGATCCCAAGGTCCGTCATGTCAAACTCCTATCGTAAAAATCTCTCACATCCAATCCACCATCTTTGAGTCACTCCTTATAATAATCAAGTCATTGACACATAAATATAAGATGACCAAAATACACATAACCTCAATCTTGTAAATAAAGGTTGGGTGAAACCAGCCTTCCTTTTTGGAATGGGTGGTGATAACCTAATTTAAGAGTTAATTACAGCAATAAATAAATGCACATAAAATGAAATACACACTTTACCATAACATTCTTGGACAATAGACACCCTATTGGCCCCAAAATTAGCGCCCTTGCGGTATTTCTTTAGCTTTCATTCAATTGGAAGGAGTACAACTCAAGATTCTTCAATCTCCTCCTGCTAACCAATTGCTCTTGCTATCATAAATGACCAGCAAGCCTTGTGGGTCATTTGCCCCTTGATTCACCCACGACTTCTTTTCCAATTTGACCCTTGGCTGGCCAAATGCTGCCCCAAATCAATTCGGGATGGGCTGGCTCCTCAAATCCCTTGATAATCTTCAATTATCAGCTGTTGATTTCAATCCCTTGAGCCTTCAATCTCTGGCACGGATCCCAAGGTGGCTGCTAAACCCTAATTTCTGCTGTAAATTAGGGTTTACTGCAAAAATTACAGATCAACCCACCAAAAATAGCTAAGATCTCCTACGAATAGCTAAGAATTGCTGAGAATGGCTGAGCATAGGCTGAAGGAGATGAGAGAATGTTGTACGGAGAGAAATTTCCGAGATTTGTCACGAAGAACTGATCAAAAATCAGCTCTGCCCCGATATACCAGCCCCAAATGGATGCACCAATAACAATAGGAGCATCAGAGACTGTGATCTTCAGGAGAAAGTGCATCAGCAACAATTGCTAGCTTCCCAAGGTCAAGAATATACAATCTCCATCACCAAAATGGTCCTCAATGGCTCCGACATGGCCCCAAAAGCTAGCAGCAACAGTCCAACACCTCTTTCCAACAGCTCCAAAATGAAAAAACGAGATTTCCCTCTCCCTTCAGCCCTATTTAGCCTTTCCCCCACTTGCATGGGAAAGTTTTGCCAAGTGGCAACTTTCTTAATCCATTTTTAGCAATTTCCAACCATTTAATTAATTTTCAAAATTAATTAATTCTGAAAATTAATTCAGCCCTTAATCCATGCCCAGAAAATTGATCTTGCCCATCCAAAAATTACTTGGCTAGGCCATTTGCAACCCAAAGTGGTCCCATGCATTAATTGACCCTTGGACAAGCATTAATCCATTAATTAATCCTAGTCCCTAGTGTCACCACCACTGACATTTAATGGCTAATTAATGGTCCTAGGGGTAAACTGACACCAAAATTCACCTAGAATCTAACAAGTGTAACTTGTTACAACTTTTGCCTTTGATACCCATCTTTTTCACAAAGTCCTTCGGCCTTTAACTGTGAAAAAGTGGTTTGCACCCCACATGTGCAACACATGTGCATCTTTTAATTACACATTTGATTAATCCTTTAATCAAATGTCAATTAAACATAAGCAAAGCATCAAATTTTCACGTCCTCGTGACATTGGGATCACGATAGAAATTATGGAAGCCGCTATGTAAAAAGAGCCAATCAATCCATTGAAACTAGAGCTTGTAGCCCTTCACGATCGTACTATAGCCAAAAAAGATAAACTTTTGGCTTTGGATCAGGCTTGCCTCATTTCTTCTTGTCCACATGGACATAGGCATTGCACCCAAGGTTGCAAAAATGAGACACCAAAGGCTTCTTCCCAAAAAAAGCCTCATATGGAGTCATATCCTGTAAGGCCGAAGTCGGAGACTTATTATTGTAGATATGTACCACTGTGATAACTTACTAGTAACTACCTCACCCCAAAGGGAATGAGGAAGACCTTGATGCTCCAACCTTAAACGGCCCATCTTAAGCATGGTCATTGGTCGTACTATCATGTTCCACCACACCATTCTCAAAGATGTGTTCAGATAAAAATACTCCATCCGAATCCCGTACTATTTGCAAAACCTATCAAAAACCTTGCAGCAAAACTCTACTCCATGATCTACTCTTACACCACGAACTTTGAAAGAAGTTGCATTTCTGCAAACACCTTTCGATCACAAAAATTAAAGTATGCCTCACTCTTGTAATCCAGAAAATATGGCCACACATACCTGCTAAAGTCATCAACAATAAGCATTATATATTTGGCTTTCCCAATGGAGACCATGCCCACATGTCTGCACAAGTCAGTATGCACCAACTCAAGTGGAATAGTATGTATGAGGCTGCCTATGCTACTTGACCCGTAGAAACTAGGGCATAAAGTGTGAATGGGAGGAAAATCTAAAAGTCCCTACACTAACTTCTTTCAAGATATCTATTTGATTGGGGTTAAATTTCAGGTACCCTTAACACCCATGCAAGAGCAACCGAAGCTCATGGAAGGTCCATGCAACAAGGGCAATAAGCTTGTAAATCCCACTGTCCTATGTACATGTCCAAAGAATAGAACCTATAGCAAAATTCTCAACGGTCGCAACATCCTAAGTGAAGACCACATGCATACCTAATTGTGTCAAACCATGGGCAAAAAGAATATTAAAACCTAAATCTAGTACATAAAGAACTTTGGCGTATGAAGCCTGTCTATCTAGCAAAAGGAGAATAGTCCTCACTCCACAAACAAGTATGCAAGAGTTCTCACCAATGGTGACAAGATCCCCTTTGAACGAAGATCTTGAAGCCAACCCTATCAATAGGTCATATGTGAAGAGGTCAACGAGCCATGGCTTCTCCTCAATGGAAGACACTTGCTATATCATCAACCTCAAACAAATGAACAAAGACTAACTATATAGTAGCCAAGATAGCCTTCGAATCCTTCAAATCCTCCTTTGGCTTCAAATGGGGGTACTTCTACCAATACTTCTCCTCCAGAAGAGTGCCCTTCCCACAATGTGGGCCGCTTAGACTTGGACTTCCTCTCATCCTTCTTGTCATCCTACTTCCTCTTGTTGTTTGCCTTCTTGTTCCCTCCTCCTGCACTTACACAAAATGCCTTGGTACAACCGAATCCAATCACTCCTATCTCTTCGAGTCACTTGTCATGCTCTAAAACAATCCAAGCTAACTACTCCCAAAGAAGAGTCTCACATACTCTCAATGTAAGAAGTCTCATATAGAACACATCATACTTAGGAGATATCAACTACAAGTTCATCTCTCATATCCTTCATTTTGTTGATGCGATCCTTCATAGAAGGAGAGCCTTCAATAGAGGGCATCCTAAGCTTATTCTCCAAGGTGATATGGTGGGCAAAGGTCTTCTGATGACAGGGTGAAGAGAGCTTCATCCACACTTTTGTTATCATCCATAACCTATATACATAAACAAGAACATCCTAGACTTGTAAAAAGAAAGGACCTAGCTCAAGAGAGAAGTCAATCCCTTGGAGTTGCTTGGTCCATGGTAGAACCAATAGCAGGACTCTCTATGGAGTGAGAAATTAGAGTAGTGACAAAATTCCATACATCAAAGGATTATGGATGTGCTTCACTTTGCATGACCAAAGAGAGTAGTTCTACCCTTGAAGTCGATCTTCTTTGGGTAACGAAGGAAATATCGGCACTTGTACGAAGGGTGCCATCATGGCAATAGAAGGGTAAAAAGGGCAAGCCCTATGTGAAACATGTAAAGAAGTGGAGGGAGGAGAGAGCCAATCAAATTTTCAAAACTTGTCAAAATGGTGCCCCCTTTCAAAACGAGGCTCTGCCCTCCATTCTTCGCATCACTCTTCGCGATGTTCTAACAAGTGAGTACACCTATCTTCTAAGGAAAAGATGATTTCTCATCGGAGTCATCACATACATTGATCCAATGGTACTCCATCTCTATAATAGACTTGCAAACACTAGAAATTTTATATTTTGGTATTAGGATGCCTAAACACAAGGAAAAGCAACTACACCTTACAAAGGAGGATTGTAAGATGTCCCACATGCTTTTCTTTGCAAAGAAAGCAAATTTGTGGGACACCTAGAAACAACAAACTTGCTTTCTTTGCAACAAATCTACTCCAAACAGCAACCTAGATGTGGTCTCCTCTTGTGGAAGCCTCCACATCCTCACTTGGCAATGATATCATGTGAGTGTGCAACGGAAGAGACACAAATAGGAGAGGAAAGATAAGAGGGACAGCAAGAAGAGAAGGGAATGAAGAGATAATATGCAGTGAATCTGAAATGCATGTTGAAAACAATGGTGGAATGATCAGACCCTGCATGCAACCCAAAGCATCAGTGCAGTGAGCACACCAGATCAGGCTGATGACAATGGCAACACCGGAGACAGAGACGGAGTCTGATGTCAAAGTGTACAACCTGCAGAAAACTGAGATGATCTGTTTCCCAACCAGGAGGCAACTATAAATAGCCAAAAATGGCCAAAACTAGACGACCAGCTGCTGGGGGGGATAAAATAATGCAGTCTTCCAGTCATAAACTGGCCAACCAGCCTGCTTGGGCAAGGAAAATACTGACGCAATCTGGAAAACAGGCTGCCCTACTCAAATCGCAAATATCCAAGCTGGCTGCCCACTGAAAAAACTGGAAACTGCCCACTGCTCAGTGTGAACACACCTGACACTTACTGAAAAAGAAATGCAGACTAACTGAATGCTCTAGAACAGTTAGAGCCCCAATGTCTCCATCAGACTCTAACAGAGCTCACGACAAGGAGATGACTGACTGACAAAATGGCAGGCTAACATGATTAGCCCCTACACGAAGCTGGTATGGGTCAGTGATGACACCAGAGCAGGCAGACCGTACAGCAAACTGGAAGAGAGTGCCCTGGCATAAGCTGTCAAAATGTGTGGGCTGGAGGCGACCATCTAGAAATAGCTAGAAACAGCTGAAACTGGCCAACCAGCTGCCGAATAGGGCAGAAAAGCTGGTTGACAAGCAATAAATGCTGCTGCCCTGCAGTAAAAACCAAAATGCACTCAGCTTGTACAGTTTGAACATAGCTGAAAACTAACTAACTATGCTGGAAGATAAAATGCAAATGCACAAATGATTGTTAGAGCTCCTCTATCTCTGTCAGATGCTGACAACGCTCACAACCAATAGAGGAACAGCATGAAATACATGAAATGCTAACAAGACACAGGCTCACAAGCAGGTGACATGCACAAAAGAAGACAATACAAGGCGTTTGCTTACAAGAACACCCCACCCAAGTACTAGGTGCTTGAGGCTAGCCAATAATTAGGGTAGCAAGCATGTAAGTGGTGATGAACACTTAAGAGACCAATAAACTTCTTGAAGATTGGACTCAATTCAAAAACATATTTTTATTTCTTTTAGTAAATGAAATAGAAAGGAATTGGGAGGATTTGGGATAAGATCATGCAAAGGGGTAGAAACTTACTGACATATATTGCAGAGTACTAAGAAATAATACCCAAAGTTCAAACTGGAGAAAACTGATGCCTTTCAAATGAGTTGGAAGGGGCAATTAAACTTGCACTGATTTATGAAGATAATACATGCTCTCAAGTGTACTCACCAACCCATGAGTCTAAATCCAAGGCTAAGGAATCAAGCAGCAAGCCCATGGGGAAATTTAACAAAAACTATCCTTTTCTATCTATAGAAATCCACTGACTTCTTTTAAGAAACCAAACACAAGGGTTAGACCAAACCAAGATTATTATCAAAAGGCAAGAAAAGAAAACTATGCTTTAATTGTTCATCACCAAGTCACTCTGCTTGGAACTACCTTAAAAAGAAAAAGGGAAAACATAAAAGTTTCCTTAAAAGGATAAAGATAAACAGATCCATATAGTGCAGATCTTGGAAATCCAGGGATGTGAATAGTCTGAATCTTCAAAGGTTCTAGATAGGGAGAGCACGCGTAGGTGAACTCCAGCTAGCATCAACTTGGTATTGCTAGAAGTTCCTGTGCTCACCTACTCTCATGTGCTTGTATTTGTTAGTATCTTGTTGCTTGAAGTTCTTATTTTGCCCTATTCTCTCCTTGCACTTGTGTCTGTTCTTATCTTGTTGTTTTTGTGTTGTCTTTTGGTAGTGTGGTGCTCCAAACAGCACATGTGATTGAAGAAAATTGGATGCTCTTCTTGAAGCTTTGAGTAGCCCTTCCTTGGACTATCTTGGACATCAGTGAGCTACTACCTATGGCGAATTGTTTCCTCATCTCATGCTTTATCCACAAGGAATTTTCTTAGTACCATTTCCAAACAATATCCAATTTTTGCCAACCTCTCTCTTTCTCTCCCAACCTCTCTTGAGCCCGTAAGGACATGAACAGGACCAGAATCAGAACCATAAACAAGATTTGTTTCATGTGAGTGCAACTCTAATCCAAAATCGATGGTTTGATTGAATCACATAGGTCAGCATGCTCCTTGGAATGGAAAAACGATGGAAAATTCTGACAAGATTACAATCTGCATACAGCTATGGACTTCTAACAAAAAGTGTGAACCTTGTTGATTTCTGAGTTCCCAGTTGCTCTGATATAGAGAAAGCTGTTGGAGGCTTATACGTCATGTGATCACAGAAGCCTCGCTGATTTCTAAAAATGCACTGTTATATGCGAAGCATGGCACCGTGTAATCCATAACATTAGAAATGGATGCTACAAATTCAGGACGCCTATTTAGAAGTCAGTACTGATGTCGCATAAGGAGCGGCCCTTCAATGAAGGAGACTACAGCAACTAGTCTGACAAATTATACATGAAATGTGCATTCAGCTAGTTTCCCGCCTAATCATCGAACGTCAGAACAGGCCTGCAATTTCAGGCTTGATTACCACTGCAGTACTTGTACAAAATGCCAGAAATGCACTAAACGATACAACAGTTTTAAGTCAAGATCAACAGCGAATCCGACATTACATGCAGTGAAGAGACTCTTTAGTTTAGGGAAATACCGTGGGAGGGGGCTGAGTAAGCGGTACTTTAGTGGCCTGCTGCCGAGGATGATGGTGGGAATGGTGATCGTGCCTCGCAGGAGAGGGAGGAGGCGGGCTCAGGACTATGCAGTAGAAATCCGAAGCCAGCGCCAAGAGGGGGAGAAGCCACAGCGCATGCTTAGATTCCATCGCCGTTCGTGGTTGAAAAGAATGGAGCTATTAACCTGTGATGATACTCCTTGACTCGATTAGGAGTTTAGAATAAAACTAGCGTTCCTGGCGTGCTTCGCGCACAAGAACGCTATCCCACTTCGCGGGGGTGCGAGGGCGTTACTCTCCTCTACTCACAACCCTTCTATCTCTCATCCCATTTACACCTCTTCCTTTTGTATACACACACACTTACTCACTCACTCTCGCTCTCTCTCTAAGCACTCTCTCTCTGTCTCACATATACACACACCAAACTTAAAACTAAAAATAGTTTAAAACCAATGTAATACAAAATGTCAGATATAGAAACAATCTCTTCCATGCACCATACTTACAAACATTTCTCTCGATATCAATGTAAGCAATCATATGCTTGCACACGCGATAATTAGAAACAACAACATAATACTGAAAATGAAGCTACAAAAGCCAAGTATAAGATACGCAAGTGTTTTTAAGCACCATAGGCAAATGGCCGATACCAACAAAAAAAGACAATGTCTCGAATATGCCTAATAGAAACAAAGCTTTTTGAGTAATCATTAACAAAATCTTCCTCGTTGAGAAAAATATGAGAAGATGAAGCCGAAAATGATCCCATAGTTTTCATTGGTAATCGCATGGGCAATGTAACGGTCCTACCACCTGCATTGGAATAAAAATCACAATATAAGTACGTGGAACAACGACGTTACACTAAAGCGGGTCATAATTGAGACAAAGACCAAGCACCACAAAAAGAATTTCTATAAGAGAGCTAGTCAAAATGAAGCCACAAATGCCAAGTATAAGACACTGACGTGTTTCCAAGTACCATAGGCAAATGGCCGATGCCAACAAAAAAATGCAATGTCTCGAAAACGCCTAATGAAAAGAAATCTTCCTTTTCTTCAAGGAATCATTAACAAAATCCTCCTCCTTGAGCAAAATATGTGAAGGTGAAGCAGGGAACAATCCCACAATTTCCATTGGTAATCGCATGGGCGATGCAACGGTCCTACCTCTCTCTTTACCACCTGCATTAGAATAAAAATTACAATATAAGTACATGGAACAACTAACAAAGATCATTCCATCCCAACAATAATAATACCTGGTCGAACATTTGTGAACCACTCCGTAGGTACTGACAAACGTTGATGCAGCGTCACAAAATAACCCAAATCTTTGAATCCATACTTGAACCAATGCCTCAGTATCTTATCAGTATGAGAGCGTTGAAATCTCTCCTTATGGTCAACCTCGTACATATGCACCCAAAAACATTGCATGTATCCACAATGTACAACCTCAATAAAAACTGGGAGCTTGATGTCAATATTAACATCATTATATAAACGCTCGATGACCCTTGCAAGTGTCATTCTTATGCTATCATCAGGAGCTATAGTGAGTAATGTGCACTGTAACTCCTTTTGATAGTCAGAAGCTGGGTAATAGTGTCACTCTAGGGTAGACATCTGCAAAAGTTAAATAAATAGTGAAATATGAAAAAATTATACTTCCAAGAGAGTATATACCAACCAAACAGGGCATAGAGAGCAATTCACATATATGCAAAACCAATGTTCCAACATGGTCATCAATAATTGTATCTTCACAAAGAAAGCAACATAGAGTAATTCATATATATGCAAAACCAATGTCCCTACATGGTCGTCAATAACTATATCTTCGCAAAGAAAGTAATGCACATTACTGCACCTTTCGGAGAACATCTTTGTATACAATGTTTGTGGTCATATCCCCGTCCTCTTCACCCAATAGCACTTTCACACCATGCGAAAGTTTTACCCTTGAAAATGCAATATACAGCTGACCATGTGTAAATACTGGTGCCTTTAGATAAAGCCCAACAATGAACAAAGTCTGCCCCTATGACTTGTTAATTGTCATAGCAAATGCTAACCGGATGGCAAACTGTCTCCGTTTCATAGTAAATGACAATTGTGTAGCATTCGAAACAAAAGTAATCCAGGGAATAAAAACTCGTTCGCCCACATTTGCCCCTATTATTATCTGAGCATCTATCACTTTCCTATTGAAAGCTCTACATATCAATCGCGTATCATTACATATACCCCTTCCTGGATTTAGGTTTCTAAGAAGAATAATAGGTACATTTATCTTCAGCAGCAATAAATGAGGAGGAAATCCACCTCCAAGGTCCAATGTATTTAAATACTCAACAGAGTACAAAAATGAGTCGTCGATCTCTGCAATTGAATCTGCACTATAATACTGCCTGACCTCCCTTGGCATTAGTTGCAATGTACGATCATTCAAAGTAGCCACCTTTGTATTCCGCGAGGCAAGTATAGCCCGCTCACTAAAATACAACGTGTAGTCACCCACATTGGACACGTCACTATAGACACTATCAATCAGTATTTCGATAGAATGCCCTTTTAATATTATGCCAGGTGGGACACACAACTTATCACAACTTTTGGTAACACCCACTTCATCCCCTATTCCTTGAATCCAATAGATGAACCCATTGTCCACCACACTACCAGCTGTTGACATTCGCATATTGCCAGATAGCCTTAGCACCCTTATGTAACGCCACAAATCAAAGTAACACAATGCAGCATTAACAATATCATCATGTGTTCCCTTTACCACAACCGGCAAGACCTATCTAAAATCCCCCCCAAACAAAGCAACTTTTCCACCAAATGGCTTATCACAGCTCATAACATCTCTTAGAGTTCTATCAACCGCTTTGAAGGCATATCGATGGGTCATAGGAGCCTCATCCCACAAAATAAGGCTTATTTATCTCAATAACCAAGCAAGGTCACTTTGAATAGGAATATTGCAAGTGGATCGATTATTTAATTCTACTGGGATTTTAAACAGCGAGTGAGCTGTACGACCACCTGGCAAAAGCAAGGCAGCAATGCCACATGATGATGTTGCCAACGCTATACGACCACCACTGCGCACCTTTGCAAGTAAACATTTGTATAGGAAAGTCTTCCCAGACCCACCAGGACCATCCAAAAAGAATACATTCCCAGTATCTATATCAACAGCATTCATGATTGCACCAAAGGTAATTCTTTGTCCTTCATTCAACATTCCCTCCATGGATTCGGAAACCCTATGTTATTCTGATATGTTGTATGTATATTTATCTTGCAAAAGAGGGTTAGCATGCAGTTGTGATTTTGGCTGATGAGGTTCAAGCAACCCATCAAAATCACAGAGTCTTCGTCTTACATGACGTAAAAGGTCTTGCAAATGCAACAAAGCCATGTTAGATACCTCATGCTACAGAACACCAAGAGAGGCGTGCACATGCTATAGCTGTAATCTATACATGATATCCTCTACCATTGGCACCAAAAATCATTCCCATAGATGGCTAGGCCGAGTTGGCTCACAAAAGACCAAAATTGCAACAAATAAAGTTTAGAGTTGAGCACCAATTTACACAGAGGCAACTTTTTCTAAGCACACAACATATTCATCATCGCACTCCAACATGGCCCTTACAATGCAAGCATCCCTAAAAGTATCACAGATCACACTATCAACAGTATGCAAATCTTCAAAAGAAGTACATCTCCGACACTCTGTTAAAAGCATCTGTAAATAGTAGAGCTCACCACAGGTAGGCGCCACAAAATACATCCGACCACGTGTATTCCCATGCTTCCTTCTAGTCCACATCTTATGTCGTGCATTGCACACCCAATACACTGGAAAGTCTTGATAGCGAATAGTCCTAGCCTCTGAATGAATGCGGTTGCACACAAACTGTTCAGTAAGAGTAGTTTTCTGGAGGTCTTCATTTCGCACAACATCTGGTATACTATCTGTATCCCGAAACACCACATAGTTCTCACCAGGTAAGTGTACCTGCAAACATTGTATATCAGGCTTTTCATCGTGCAATGCATAATCATAGATCCGCCAACACGCCTCAGAGGCAGAAACATATCGTGCATCCAAATAACTTTGTATCTCATCCACCTCGTGAGCATCGCCACCATTCTGGACTGAATTAACCCCAACAGAAAATTTGACGGTTGCACGATCATGCCCCTTGTACACATACTTATACAAATACTTCACAGCTACAATTGTCGAGCACACCTCCACATTTATGTGTGCGTTGTATTTTTTACTCAAGAATGGATTATATGGAACAATCCATCGATTTATCAATAACATTACCATTTATGATCACAGAGTTTCCATCATCTCGTCTTCGATAAATGGGATAGCCAGAACTATCAACCATTATCATGCCCACTAATTTTCGCAGGTAAGCTTTAGTGCATCTACCCTTGTCCATGCATGGACTCTTGGGGTTCAATCCTCCGCAAGGGCCATGAATGTTGCACTTTGAAATTGTCTCAAATAAGGCTGGAAACTTAACTCTATTGGGTAACTCAGCACAAACCAGTCTATCGTAGTGACATGCTTCAGAAGGTTTGAAAGACGGCTCTAAAATTAGCAAAGTATGAGAATGTGGTAGCCTCCTCTTTTGAAATTCAATCACAGTAACATAGCCTGCAACCTTTCCAAAGAGATCCTTCCGCAACAACGTATACATTAAATCAGCATGCTTTTTATGAAACACGCGAGTAGTCAAATCCGAACGGTCATAAGCACTTTGCCTAGGCAATAAAGTATTAGTTATCTCCAACCACTTTGGATTGCATGTCATTGTTATAAAAACGTCAGGTTTTCCCTTACATCGCACTATAGCCATGGCATCCTGATATACTTGATACATGTGCCTTGGTCCACCTATGAATGACGACGGTAAAACTATCCTCTTGCCAACAGAGGCACTAACAATCGGCATTGTCCCATTATCGTTTGCCCCCACCATGTTTACCAAGCCTTTGTAGGCCTCCGATCGTAACACCTATTGATTCTGGCGACACCAAGTTAACTTGCACTACTCTATACTACAATAAGCATCAACAATAAATTGCTGCAATAGTCAACCATCACGCAATATGCACACCTCAGTATCTTTATGCACTTGAAGACGAAATGCATAAAACTGCATCTGGGTAACACAATTTTTATTGGACAATTCATATATATTAACAGGAACACTAACATTACTATAGGGAACCTTTACATGCCAACCATCATCCCCCATAGGAAAAAGGAGGACATATAGCATTGGCATGTATGCCCTATGCAAGTTTGAAATAGCAACACATTGACCACCCCAAGTGTAAACATGAATATCCCGACGATCAAGAGTACCCTCATCACCCTGCCTTGGCATGATAGCTGCAACCTTAGTTCTGCAGGAGCAAAGTATTGTTTACTGGTTCTTTGAATACCAAAAATACTCATTCTTAGTTCCTGCACGGGATTATTTTGCAATTGCAAACCCACTGACCTAAAAGCACGTGCATATATGTTGTGTCGATGTAGCATACATTGAAGCTCCCCTAGTAAGTTTTGTAATAAATCATGCATAATCCCCAGCCTATTAAGCAACTCGTGCTCAGTATCATAATCATAAACATACAGTTATGCAAATCTTGGCCTTTCTTGACGCTGCACATTAGAAAGCAAAGTACCTATACGGTGATAAACAGAGCCATGCACTCTAAAGGTGTAACCATTCCCAATAACAGGTAGCTCATCAACATTAGCTCCGAGTGATACAAATGCAAGAGCGATGTTATATGATTGTATGTTGTTTTTAAATATCCTACTCTGAGGGTGCATACCATGCAATAAATCATGCAATGGCTGTGGTGGATGTTGCAATGGTGATAACATTACTTTTCCATTTCGACAACAGTGTCTTCCAAACAAAATCGACCCTTGAACTCGAGTCTCGCATCTCCACAACTTAGCTGAACACCTTTCATACTTCACACAAAGACTCCCCATGGAATGCATATCCCGCTCTTGAAATAGTAGTATTGACATTGCTGGGTGAACATCCGTTGCAAGGCAAAGCATTTAAAATGGAGCACAATCCACCACTTTGGGGATAAAAAACAACAATATTATAAACGCGTGACTCATTAGCCACCACGGAATTCTCCACATTGTGGTGATTTCCAAAATCTAAACCAACATGCTGTTCAGTTGGCTCATTATCCCTATTTACAAATTCAATACGGTGAGACACACTCTCACAAACCACTCCACTAAGATTTCCCCCTTGTTGGCACTTAGACATTGAAACATTATTAACATGTGACTCAAAAGTCACATGATTAAGACCATTGCAACCACCCATTGATGGCAAAGCATTCGTCAAATCCACACCAAACGGTTGCAGGGCTTGAAATCCCCTAATGGTTCTATCCGGTGATAGTAAAACATTAGCCACATCTATACTAAACTGTGGTTGGCCTAGTTCACGATGACCACTAAGAATCCCCTCATGGAACGTTAGGTTTTCAATGTCTCTTTGAATGGATCTACCACGATCTAAAATCCCTTTTCGAGCCCTGAGTCTAGCAATCTGTCCTCGCTCATACCTTGTGGAAGTAAGCATGTCTCTATGAACACGCAACACATAGTCTTTGCCAGTTGCTCGATGAGAACACCCCATATTGATCAGTTGGCCACAAAACCTATTATCAACGTATAGACACATTCAATATTTAAATATCTAAATATTAAGATTAAATATCAAGACACAAAACCACTACAACCCAGTCAATATATCTGTCTACAAAGACACTGTGCCCGCCCATTAGAGAGAGAGAGAGAGAGAGAGAGAGAGAGAGAGAGAGCCTGGTTACTAAGATAGAAGTAGCCTTAGTAATAAACACATGCACAATTAATCCATTTCAATTAATTAACAAAAGAAAGTAAACATGCAACCGCATAAATGACTATCAATACACTTTATCAAAGGCATGGTTTGATTTCCAAACTAAATGTATTGTGTACATTCAATGTACACAATATATCAAGTCTAAATATACCAACCATCATTGGATTATTAAATCTGCTCCATGTAAATATTAAGAAAGAGACCACGTCATACACACTCAATACATTTTACTCAAATACGCTTTGTTATATCAAAAGTGTTACACATCTTAGTACTTTCCACATAGGCTTTACATAAAAGAAGCAAATATTATCATAAAAAGTGCTAGCCCATGCACTTTAAAATACGCAAGACAATCTGAACCTATAAGTTCCAACCTAAGCAATTCTTGCATTATACAAAGAGATCCTTCCGCAACACATATACATAGTCTCCTTAGATGCGACCGTTCATCTGACGGCTCAATTGTTGCAACAAAGCATTAAACCTACTAACATTCATTTGAAACTACAAGAACGGCAACCAACAACCCCTCTGGCAGATCACAGGTTCGTGGTCATCTCCAAGCCCCCAAACCGAAGCCCACATGTCGTTGACCAGTAGATTCATTAATCTGCTTGTCTCAGAATTAATTGCTAAAAGTGCCCTTACTTCACCACATAGATCAGTCGACACTTGTTGGAGAATACCCTGTGTGTGCTTTGTCTCACACACAATACCATACAGGCCTTTAGCCTGTTCATGTAACTCCATTGAGTACATGGCAAGCGCACTATTAACACGCGTACATAAACTCGTCTGCATTTCCATCAACTCATTCATCTTGGCCTCAAGTTTTTTAAAGTCCGAAGCACTCGAAGTAGCCCTTGTGTTTCTTCGAATCTTTCCAGATCTTGTACATTTAGCAACATGCATCTCTTGTTCCCTTGCCACCTCTTTCATTTTTTGCACATTCATTCTATTAGGGCCCATACGTTAGCTGCAATGAAACATATAAATAATCATCTCCAAAAATATAAATAGTAGCACTTTGATACAATCACAATTAACAAAACTATCTTCCATACCCATGCGAATAGCTCCAAGCTGGCAAGCGTCGAAGAGATGATGTCATTGCCATTTTGTTTAATTTAACTGAATCCACTACAATCAATGGAGTCGAAAGCACTACATCGAGAATATCTCCTATGGCTTCGCTTTGTTCCATGGCTACACCAAACTTTAAAGAGAACATAAGAGTTGCACAACAAATAAATCTCAGAGCTATTTGCACACCAAACGTCAAGACATAAGTGATAGGTACATTCACAACCATAAAACCTAAATGCACGAAAAAATATATGTACACTATGCATGAGTGTTATCATGCACACATGGAACTCACCAAGTACCAGCCACGCATTGCCTAAAGGCCTTGCGAATGGATCTTCATTCATATACATCTGCACAATCTTCTTGAGAGTAAAGAACATGTCCTATACATGAAGGTATCCCCAGTCTCGAAATACTTATTGGTGCCAATCCCACAGGACACACAATAACTTACCAACTCATATTCGCAACCATAAACCCTAAATGCACGAAAGAATATATGTATGCTACACATGAGTACTATCATGCACACATGGCACTCACCAAGTTCCAACCACACATTGTCTAAAGGCCCTGCCAATGGATCTTCATTCATGTATATCTGCACTATCTTGAGAGAAAAGAATATGTCCTATACAAGAAGATGTCCCCAGTCTCGAAATACTTATTGGTGTCAATCCCATAGGACACACAATCACTTACCAACTCACATTCACAACCACAAACCCTAAATGCATGAAAGAATATATGTACGCCACACATGAATGCTATCATGCACACATGATGCTCACCAAGTACCAACCACGCATTGCCTAAAGGCCATGCCATGTGGATCTTCATTCACGTATATCAGCACAATCTTGAGAGAAAATAACATCTCCTATATAGAAAGGTGTCCCCAATCTTGAAATACTTATTGGTGTCAATTCCATAGGACACACAATAGCTTACCAACTCACATTCGCAACCACAAACCCTAAATGCATGAAAGAACACATAAGCCACCTAAGTATGAGAGAGAGAGAGAGAGAGAGAGAGAGGAGGGGGGGAGACAAACTATACAAAATGTCCCAACATATCAAAGCTGCAATCATTCTATCTATCTAATCCAATCTAAGTTACAAAAGTACATTAGTGAAATTGCTTAGTAATCGAGAGAGAAACATAGAGAAACAGAGAGAAAGAGGGACTATTAAAATGGCTTAAAAGTAGTTTTATAATTTGCAAGACACGTACGATGTGTTTCAAAATGAAGATTTTCATCAAACAATTCATTTAAGAAGTCTTGTAGGAATTACATATACCAAGCAAACCACGACAAAGAAGCACTGGTTAACATTGCCAAAAACCTATTGTGAACCACTATTCAAAGATGCAACGTTCTCTAATGCATATCAAGGGCAATGATCTCTAGTTTGCCAGAAGATGAGCCTACACGGCGATTCATCTGCGTAACATTGCTAAAAATCTATTTAGATAAACTTTCAAAGAAGTAAGTTGCACATCAAGAGCAATGTTCTCCGGTGCAACTAAGCTCTCTTTCTTGTGTGCAATCAACTCACATACTCTATCATCTATACAACCTGTACTATCAAGAATATCTTTCAACTTCTCTTCTTGATTGTTCGAAGATCCAACACGCGGCCACCAAATTTTTTGGATATATTCATAAATGTCATCTATATAACCCTTGATCTCTTCTAACTCACCCTGTATTGTTACTGCATCAGCAAGGTGCCCTTCATATTTTTCGTCCAACATTCTCTCAATCCTCTGTAGATGGTCACCAATGTTCTCAGAAATTGAAATCGAAGCTTTTTGACGTCGAAATAGTATCTTCACTTGCTTTTCAATCCCATCCAAGCAACGAATAAACATTAAGGAACCAACGGAACTATCATGCCCTGCAACATGCTTAAGTGCACGACGAGCGGCCTTTTTCCTTATGGCCTCCTTTGTTTTGCGTGCATTCATTTGCACATTAGAAGTGCACTGTATAATATCTTCTATAGACATATTCTTATTTGCTGTAAAAGCCTCCATACTGGACAAAAAGCACGTGTTAGCCTTGAGGGATATATAAACATCAAAAACTCCCATGTCTAATACTTCCAAAGTTCAACTAACCCTATCTCTTTGCTTCTCCCTCTCCCTCTATACACCTAACCAACCAACCAGTGCACTAACTAACCAACCTCTAAACTAAAGTAACCTACCAACTAAACTAACTAAACCAAGTAAGGTAAGCAACTAATCTAAGGTAAAGCCTACTAGCTTACTAATCAATCATCAATTTGTTTACTAACTTACAAAAAACAAACAACCTATTTAACCAATAAATACATCAAAACAAATTTACAACCTGAGAGAGAGAGAGAGAGAGAGAGAGAGAGAGAGAGAGAGAGAGAGAGAGAGAGAGAGAGAGAGAGAGAGAGAGAGAGAGAGAGAGAGAGAGAGAGAGAGAGAGAGAGATCACCGAACTAAAACAAACTAACCCTAAACTATATCTAAAGTAACTAACAGAAATAACCAATCAATCTAACTAAACTATTCGATAGATAATAAACAAAAATAATTTAAACTAACTAATCTAATAAGCTAACAGATCTAACCAAACTAACCCTAAACTATATCTAAAGTAACTAACAGAAATAACCAATCAATCTAACTAAACTATTCGATAGATAATAAACAAAAATAATTTAAACTAACTAATCTAATAAGCTAACAGATCTAACCAAACTAACCCTAAACTATATCTAAAGTAATTAACACACAATCTAAAGTAACTACTAACTACTAACTATCCAAATTAACTAACTAAATAACTAATTAATAAACCAAATAACTAACTAAATAAACTAACTAAACTAAATAAACAACCAAAACTAACTAAACTAATCTCTCTCTCTCTCTCTCTCTCTCTCTCTCTCTCTCTCTCTCTCTAACCCTAAACTATATCTAAAGTAACTAACACACAATCTAAAGTAACTACTAACTAAATAACTAAATAAACTAACTAAATAAACAACCAAAACTAACTAAACTAACAAACCACAAATCTAACCAAACTAACTAACAACATATTTAACTAACTAACTTACTATTTAAACTAATAAATACATCAAAACAAATTTACAACGAGAGAGAGAGAGAGAGAGAGAGAGAGAGAGAGAGAACCGACCTGAGATACCAATCCTCACAAACAAACTGCACAAAATAAACTAAAATACCAATAAATTAAACCATACCAAGCAAAGCAACCTCTCTCTCTCTCTCTCTCTCTCTCTCTCTCTCTCTAAAGCAAACTAACCCTAAACTATATCTAAAGTAACTAACACACAATCTAAAGTAACTACTAACTTATTATTTAACTTATCTAATCAACTAACTAAATAAATAAAATAATCGAAACTAACTAAATAACTAATTAAATAAACTAACTAAACAACCAAAACTAACCAAATAATAATGTAATAACTAAATAAACTAACTAAGCAACTAATCTAAGGTAAAACCTACTAATTAATTAACCCATAAGACATATATAAACTAAAACAAAAAAACAAACTAAATAAAATAACTAAATAACTAACTAAACTAAATAAACAACCAAAACTAACTAAACTAACTAACCACAAACTAACTAAACTAATCTCTCTCTCTCTCTCTCTCTCTCTCTCTCTCTCTCTCTCTCTCTCTCTCTCTCTCTCTCTCTCTCTCTCTCTCTCTCTCTCTCTCTCTCTCTCAAAACTAAATAAACACGACCATACACAAAACTAACTAACTAAACTAAAGTTAACTAACTAACCAAACTAAACTAAGGTAAAACCTACCAACTAACTAACCCATAACACATATATAAACCAAAACAAAAAAACAAACTAACACAAATAACCAATCAATCTAACTAAACTATTCGATAGATAATAAGCTAACGTATCTAACCAAACTAACCCTAAACTATATCTAAAGTAACTAGCACACAATCTAAAGTAACTACTAACTTACTAAATAACTAACTAAATAAACTAAATAACTAAATCCATATATAACACACAAAAATAATTTAAACTAACTTATCTAATCAACTAACTAAACCAAATAGGTAAATAAAACAACTAAATAAACTAAATAACTAACTAAACTAACTAACCACAAATCTAACCAAACTAACTAACAACCTATTTAACTAACTAACTTACTATTTAAACCAATAAATACATCAAAACACATTTACAACCAGAGAGAGAGAGAGAGAGAGAGAGAGAGAGAGAGAGAGAGATCACGGACCTGAAATACCAATCCTCACAAACAAACTGTACCAAATAAACCAAAAATATCAATAAATTAAACCATACCAAGCAAAGCAACCTCTCTCTCTCTCTCTCTCTCTCTCTCTCTCTCTCTAAACTAAAACTAAAACAAACAAACAAACATATATAAACTTTAAAAAAAAAACTAACCCTAAACTAACACACAATCTAAAATAACTAAGCAACTAATCTAAGGTAAAACCTACTAACAAACAAACCCTAAACTATATCCAAAGTAACTAACACACAATCTGAAGTAACTACTAACTAAATAACTAAATCCATATATAACACACAAAAATAATTTAAACTAACTTATCTAATCAACTAACTAAATAAAATAACCAAAACTAACTAAATAACTATAGAAAATAAAATAACTAAATAAACTAACTAAACTAACTAACCACAAACAACCAAAACTAATCTCTCTCTCTCTCTCTACATCTCTCTCTCTCTACATCACTTTACAATGAGAACCAGCTGCCACCAAGTTAGGGGCTGCCAAACACCTGCATTTTCAGTCATCTATGGCCGCCCAACATTCATGGGAGATTCAACATCTGTTATGACACCTGGCAGCCCTTGAGTTTGCTGCCCATAGGTCCATTCATCTAACAGATACCTACATTCAAATGTTTACATTAAAAGGTCCATTCACACGTGGCAGTGGAAGTGATACATACCCACAGGTCCATTCAGAGAGTAGTAATACTCTCTCTCTCTCTCTCTCTTGACGGCCAAGGAAACGCTTACGACAGAAGGTGATATTGATGGAAGAGAAGACAAAGGGGAGGAGGAAGGCGGGCGTGCATACGAACAGGGAAATGGCAGTGGAAGTGGTACATCCATTTAGAGAGTAGTAATACTCTCTCTCTCTCTCTCTGACGGCCAGGGAAACCCTTACGGCGGAAGGTGAGGAGTAAGGCGGAAACATGTGACGGCCAAGGAAACACCATGGAAGAGAAGACGAAGGGGAGGAGGAAGGCAGGCGTGCTGGAGAGGCACTGCTCCAGCGGCCATGAGCACAGGCTTGGGCGATTTCGTACTGCTTGGAAATGCAGCCAATGGGTGTCGACGTGCACCGTAATGACGGAGTTGCAGCTGAGAGTGGAGATGTCAAGCACAGGCTTGGAAGGAGATTCTGTACTGCTGACTGAAAAGTATTTTGGCGAGAGCTTGGGGGGTTGGTAATACTCTCTCTCTCTCTCTCTTTGACGATCGGCCGTCAAAGAGAGAGAGAAGGTGGCCTCGTGGTTGGGGTTCGGCCTCACCTCCACCTTCTTCACCTCCCTTAACTGTTGTGCCTGTGTCAAGATCCACACTGCTGACTTGAACCATGAAAGGGGCCTCATCTTCCACAGATTAGACAGCAAGCCCAAATCAAGGAAACGCTACTACCGCTCCCTTGTCACAGGGTGCTGCAAGAGGCGGAAATCCTACATGGAAGAGTGCCATGGTGGTGGTGATGCTAACCGTGCTTAGAGAGACCAGGAAGTCAGCGTGGAGCATCAGGCCGTCGACTAGGAAGTAAATGTGGAGCTGAGAGAGAGAGAAGTAATACTTCTACGAAGAAGTATGGAGCTCAGAGAGAGAGAGAGAAGCGCGGTTCTGAGGACTGGCCAGCAGTGGAGCGAGAGAGAGAGAGAGAGAGAGAGAGAGAGAGGACTGACCTGTTGCCTGCTGCGTGCTCCTGCTGCCTGCTGGCCTGCCTCCTTCTATCTCGTGAGAGTGAGAGTGAGAAGAGAAGAGAAGAGAAGGTGGTGGAAGGAGACCACGTTTCCTTATGCCCCCAATCATGTGACATAAATGGTCACTTACCTTTCCTTCTGCCCCCAATCATGTGATATAAATGGTCACTTTGGTTTGGTTTGGGAGCTAGCTTCGGGAGCACTGTGGTGGCTCGCCACTTTCCCGAACCTGTAGCTCAAATAATAATGTAGTTTAGATATCAGAGTTTAGAATAAAATATCACATGCTCCAATGGGAAAGAAGGAAAGGAAAGATTCATTGATGGCTAAAGAAAGGGAAGTTACAGAGATATTCCTTTTCTTAAAGGAAGCCATTATAGAGGCCCGCTCATCTTCAGCCCCAGATTCATAAAGCGCATCAACCTACGCCAGTTGAACTAAGACATGGTTCGCAAATTGGATATTGTGTGCGCGTGTAGTGAACGTCAGAATTTGGAAGGTCCCCAAGAATAAAAAACTCTACTAAAACTTATAAAGTAAGAAGAAGGTTTTGCATGACATGAAGCAAAAAGACAACTTGGATATAATCTCCCCCCATGCCCCGTGTAAGCATTCCACAAGGCATGTATTTATAAATTTATTTATCTCCAAGCTCAAAATAGTCAAATTTACAATTAGCATGCTTTGACTTTTGTATTTGTTTTTGTCCAAGTAAAGAATAAAACAGTTTGGCCATCCCAAAAATCGAGTTGTGCCAAATATAATGTCCAATAATGAAATATTTAAAACGAGCATCTATGCGTATACAAAATAATAAATGTTTGTCAAGCGCTTCAATAAATAAGCACAATTAAATAAATATTAGCGCCATGCCTTTAATGATAAGGTGCGCGCCATAAAAAATGATAATCTCTTCTAGATAATCTAAATACACGCTATTGCCCGGTGCTTCCCAACGCCACTACTACCTACTCTACACATCAAGTGAAGCATTCACAATTGTTAGAAAATAATAAAATTAAACTGAAAAAAGTGAATATCTAACAGTCTTCAGCTACAAAATAAATAAATAGGTTAGAACTCTATCCTAACCTTAATTTAATACAAGTGCACTCTAAACTCATAAATGTCCATTAATTTAAATATGTATTTTACGGAATCACCCACGTGCACATTAAATTAATCTTACACCCGAAAATGATAGGCGTCCCCGTCAACTTCTCACACAAGGAATCCACCTTGTGTACGAGCCCTGGCAAATAAATATAATTTTACGGAATCCACTGCAAAAACCTCACGGAATCCACCATGGAATAAAAACCTCACGAAATCCACCGTGGAATATGCCTCCTGGTATCAAAGCCATCATGGAGGCCTGTCCATTTTTTGTATCCTCGCCACATACTCATGGCCAATGGATATCCATTCACTTTTTGATAATATGCTGCTATAGTTGTTCGAGGGTATCTTCACCATCTACCCAATCCATATATAGTTATCCGAGTGGATGCTACCACACACTCATATTCACAACTACACTAGTGACTGTCTCTAAGGGTCGTTCATCGCAGTTCTCCTCCTCGGCTCATCAAGGTTAACACCTCCCCTTGTATAAATATCTTTACTTAATACAATTCATTACTTATCCAAAAAAATCAAAAGTTTAGAATTTGTATTGCCTTTTGTTTAATTTTTAAGAAAGAGAGTTTATGGGAAATCAACATAATCGTATTTGAATGAGGGATTTAACTCAAGAAATTTAATAAGCAAGCTTTTTAGTAAGTACAATATACGAATCATCATATCGTGGCATGATCAATGGTCCTCAAGGTACAATAATGGCATGAGAGAAGGGAATTTCACGTGTTCTACTTTTACTGATAAAGAATTTATTGCCACTCTCTCCATGAGCAAAGAGAAGGCCTTTCACGTCTTCTATAAGGCATGCATTGTACATATATTCAACTTTTGTGATATACTATAACTAGTGTTCTGCGCAGTAGCATGAAGCTATCGTGAAGTGGCTCAATAATCAATCTCTCCTCTTTCTCTCTCTCTCTCTCTCTCTCTCTCTCTCTCCCAATTTTCTCTATAAATTCTCTTTCTCTCCCCCCCTCTCTCTCTCATTGTCTATTGTTTTATTTTATTTTTTCTCATCTTGTTTCCTCACACACACACACACACACACACACACACACACACACATACATAAAACTCAAAACTAAAAGTAATTTATAAAATTTGTAATGAAGAATGACAAATATGCAAACAATCTCTTTTATGTACCAAACTTATAAACTTTTATCTATAGATGACCATAAGAAAACATATCCTTACTTCACATGATATTTAGAAACAACAATATTATATCGAAATGGATCAAAGACAAAGCATTACAAAATGACTTTCTCTATGCAATCTAGTTAAAATGAAGCTATCTCCTTGTTTGAAGAATCATTTTTATATCCAAGTAGAACATTCACAAGTAAAGCGGCCTCCAACACTAACATATTTGGTCTCTTTCTAGTGTTCATGCCACAAAGGAAAGATATAAGACATCCCACTTTCCCTTAGTAAGCCATGAATGCCAGGTTTAAAGCATTCTACTTTCTATCTATACATGCCTAATTGTTTCCAAGTGTTAAAAAAATAACCCAATGCAAACAAAAAAATGGCAGTATCTCCAAGGAGCTTAATAAAAACAAAGCTTCCTCTTCTTCAAGGAATCATTAGCAAGAGAGAGAGAGGAAGAAGAAGTACAATGAGAAAAAGAAAGAGAGAGAGAGAGAGAGAGAGAGAGAGAGAGAGAGAGAGAGAGAGAGAGGAAGAAGTACAATGAGAGAGAGAGAGAGAGAGAGAGAGAGAGAGAGAGAGAGAGAGAGAGATTATCAACTTGGACAATTGGTGCGCAAATCGAATGATGTATGCGTGCATAGTGAATATAGAAAGGTCCCCAAGAACAAAGAACTTTACAAAACCTTCATAAAAGCAAAAAGAGAGTTTGCACAACATGAGATAAAAAGACAAATTGGGTGCAATCTCCCCCATGCCTTGTGTAAGCGCTTCACAAGGCATGTATTTATAGATTTATTTATCTCAAACTCCACTTTACAAAGAGCACTCTTTTAACTTTTGTGTTTGCTTTTGCCCAATTATAAAGTAAAGCATTTGGGCATCCAAAAGTCGAATTGTGCCCAAATATAATGTTAAATAATGAAATATTAAACGGAACGTCTATGCGCATACAAAATAATAAATGTTTTATCAAGTGCTTTAATAAATAAGCGCGCCTAAATAAATATTGATGCCATGCATTTAGTGACAAGGCACGTGCCCATAAAAAATAGTAAATCTTCTAGGCATTTTTGAATTCATGCCATCGTCCAGGTGCTACCCAATACCATTGCCACCTACTCTACACATCAACTAAAGCATTCACAATTGTTAGAAAATAATAAGATAAAATCCAACAAAAGTGAATACTTAGTAGTTTTCAATTACAAATAATTAAATAGGTTGAAACTCTGTCCTAACCTTAATTTAATTTGAGTGCACACTCTAAACTCATAAACGTCCATTAATTTGAGATGTATTTTGCGGAATCACCCACATGTACACTAAATTAATCTGACACCCGAAAACGATGGGCGTCCCCACCATCAACTTCTCGCACAAGGAATCCATCTTGTGTACGAGCCTCGACAAATAAATATAGTTATATGAAATCCACTGAAAAACCTCATGGAATCCACCGTAGAATATACCTCATGACATTAACAATACTCATAAAAAACTACTAAAAAGACCAAGCCTCGCAAATAAAACTCCTTTGCTCATAAACATACAACCAAAACACCAACAAAAACTAATACAATAAAGTAAACTACACCAAGTAAACCAACACATCTCTCTCTCTCTCTTATACTAACAAATTAATGAATTAATAATAAACAACAAATATAAATAAATAAATAAACAAAATAAAAATTAACAAACTAATAAACTAAAACCAGACCAAGCTAAAACTTGAACCAACTAAACTAAGAATCATCTCTCTATAACTAATCTCTCATCCTCTCTCTCTCTAACTAATCTCTCATCCTCTCTCTCTAACTAATCACCTCCCGCTTTCTCTCTCTAGTTAATCTCCCGAGTTCCATCTCTCTCTAAGTAACCTCCTCTTTTTTTTTTTTTGGTAAAAGGTAATTGTATTAATTACGAAAAAAATACAAGATTACTGGATTAAGTAACCTCCTCTCTCTCTCTCTCTCTCTCTCTCTCTCTCTCTCTCTCTCTCTCTCTCTCTCTCTATTGCGGAGGAGGCCACGAGCGTCTGCCTGACGACAGGGTCTGGCAGGTTTATCGAGTAGGTCTAACAAGTAGGCGGGTCTAGCGAGTGGGTGAGAGGATCTGGCCAATGAGCGCCAATCTTTGGCGGAAAGCCTAGCGTGAGCAAGTTTGGCGAGCAGGGCGGGTCTAGCGGGTGGGCCAGCGGGGATGCCGGCAATGCTCTAAGGAGGGCACTACGCACGAAGCACAATGGCTTCCATGGAAGGGGACGACCAGTGCAGGCATTGCAATGGGGGCTCTCGCTAGGCGAGAATGATGCCCTACAAACGGAGGCTCTGGCTGGCGGGCAGTGCAGGCATTGCAATGGGGGCTCTCGCTAGGCGAGAATGATGCCCTACAAACGGAGGCTCTGGCTGGCGGGCGCAGTGAACGGAGAGAGAGACCTGGATTCCCTGCAACCCCCCTACTGACTCTGCACGCTCTGTTTTGTCGAGAGAGAGAGAGAGAGAGAGAGAGAGAGAGGACATACCCATCACCTTTTCCAATCATTGGAAAATTGCCCTTTTCAGGTTTCGCAACCTTTCCATGTTCGAAAGCTCTTTAGTGCTGCGAACCTGGAGCCAAAATAATAAAGTAGTATAAATTTTTGCATGATTTTAAAAAATTGTCCATTGCATGAGACCCATGCTTGATGAACGATCTTGGCATTTTTTTGCATTCATGAATCATCACCCATGTGAGCTACAAAATTTATTGATGATTACCTACATCATCCTTCTAACGATGGGACATAATGGTGACCAACTTGACGACAACTAGAGATGGGCCCTAACTATTTTGCAATTTTTATTGATCCATGCCTGAGTGGATCAAATACATTTGCTTCAATTGCAAGAAATAGTCACCTTGCCTCTATGTTGGATGTGCTACTGAGCTACAATAACCAATCGAGTGCACAACGATCAAAAAATCATTGCCATCAACAATATTATCAAAATCAACAATCCTTCAAGGGCATTAATACTAGTTTCATTCATCACTTATCATCAAAAATAGCAAATTAGAGCCATGAATATTGTCACTTTCCCAACATTAACATACTATTGAGAAGAAATTTAATGACATATAATAGTTACAACCACACAAATCATGTACAGACTAGTTCATGTACACCAACCATAGCAACATCAAGGAGGAACCTATTGGCATGGAAGAAAACCTCAACCAAAAGCGCTTAATACAACTATTCCATTGATGAATCAAGCTTCGAAATCTAAGTATCAATCCCTTATGCCAATTACTTGTAATCTAAGTGGGCTATTAATCTAGTGCAATCCATGCAGGTGAATTATACCCATATCTCTAGTAATATCAAAAGAAAGGCCACAAAAATGAGTTGCACTTGTCATATTGTTGTCACACTCATCACATTTTAGTGGCCCCATTGAGTTTGTCACATAAGACGATGCAAGGTGTAATTATTTTTAATTCGGTAGTGTGGTAATCATCTAATAGATTTAAGTAGTAGAGTATGCTAGTTGTTATAACTATATTGTGTTATCATAATCGTGTATTAGGTCTATAAAGTATATTTGTGGTGCTCCAAAGTACAACTATTACAATTATGATAACATGAATTAGAGCTTAAATAGATTAAGAATTGCATGTACAAGTTGTGATTTCATGAATAATCAAATTAAGTCAACTAAACCCTACAACATATGGTTGATGAAAACTATAGTTAAAGACTAACTTTTAGTTGGGCAGAATTGCAAAGCTACAACACATGTATAGACAAAAGGTGCAACATGAAGGAAGCATGTTGAACAATAGCCCAATGAGCATGATATGGTGATGAATGCCTACGAAGGGTTACATAGACACATTGATCTTCCCCACCTCTACCCACCTCTCATCTAAACCTCTTATCCCATTGTGGTACCTACTTCACCTCTCTCAATATCGTTGCCCATTACATCACTTCCTACAATATAGGGGCTAGCCTTAGTCCTTTGGATTTTGGGTTTGAGCTTGGACTGCAAAAGAAGCATCTATCTAATTTGGCCATGTTAACATGGGAATGGTTGAGAAGACAAACTTCACTTAATTGGGTATGGCTTGATAAGGAGATAGTGCATGGCATGTTGTTTCATATTATAGTCCAATGGATAGCTTGTATTTTTGTAGTAGTGTCATATCTCATTAATTCTTATTTAGATGAGAACTTGTTCTACATATATTAATATTGTGGAGCTTGATGTACACATTCGATGCTTGTTCCAAGATCTAAATGTAACAAATAACATTCCTTAAACATCTTTTCAAGAAAGGATGCATTTTATTTTTCATGAAAATGTTATAACGCAATCTAAAGAATTTGGGGATCCAAAATTGGCTTGGAGCTGTGGAACCATAGCATTTAATGACAAGCTAGAATATTTTCACAATGACATCCCGAGATTGTCAAAAAAGGACAACTAGAACATTATGTTATGGGGCTTTCAAAAAGATACTTTGTTATTGGTATTGCCTTGGTATAACAATCACTACCTCATGCTAGTCACAATTGAAAGCACAACAACATATTCCAATTAGTATTAAAAGTCATTATATCATCACTCCATTTCAATGACAACCACATGATGCCTTTTTGAATGGAGGCAATTGAACTTTCTTATTATGAGCAAATTCTAGTTTTTCCCAAGTTAGCACAAAGCATTTGAGAAGTACCCAAAAGGCATACAATTGCTACTATCTCTTCATGTCACATAGAGTCGATCACTCCCAATCACAATTAAAATCATAACGGCTTATTAGATCCAATTGTTTATGAACAGATGATCTAATTGTGTGATCGTATCAATAATTGCAAATATAAAAAAGGAAATGAGGAATTAACAAGAGGCAATTGAACTTTCTTGTACAAGCAAGTCCAAAGAAGCTTGGATGAAGATTATTATCAACCTGAATAATCACTGTTTTATCATTTAGGTGGTTGGATAATGTTGTGTTAGTAATGAATGGACTATAAGAGCATCCCTTATGGAACATGCCCATGGAAGTGGGCGTATTGGCACATGGTGTTATTGACACATACCCATGCAATGTATACCATTAGCTGTGCATATATACCAAGGGCATCATAACCACCTTGTCTCCAATGGAGTGGATGGCTTAGTGAAGCAAAAGGCCACTCTAGATCTTGATGCAAAATGCAAAAAAGTGGAGACAATTGTTGTAAGAGAAAGTCTTAGAAATGCTTAAGGATGAGGATGATGATATCAAGGGTGAGCTTGAGTTAAGAAGCTACTAGAAAAAGTCACTCCCCTTGTGCAAAGAAAAAGATGGGAGCTTTTTTGTGATGTTATGGCTAGGCTTATCATTACTAATGAAATTGAATGGTGTCTTAACTTTTTGCTCTCATAGGATTCAAAGGACCATGGGTATAGCCATTCAAAATATAAAAGGATTAGCCTCGAGGCTCGAAGCATTGCTAGAGTTAAAGGATAAGACAAACAAGTGCCACCCTTACTTTCACAGCATATTATTTCCAAATCTATTGGCCCATGCAAAGGAATCACATGTTTTTAAATTTTTTATTATTGGTCTTAGAATGTGCAATAGATTTAATTAATCAAATGAGACCCCAAGGCCCATTGGAGTGGCAATTCATGCATTTTGATTATGTTCATTGTACTTGTGGGTGGACCACCATGAGTGCTTGTGTATCATCCATATGTTGAAGTGTTGCTTACTATTTTTATCAATGAGTTCAAGGTTGAGAACACCAATGCTCAAGTCCTTTTCGGGACTTTACTAAATGAATCGATGACTCACTGCAAGTTTCCAAGTGTCCGATTTTTTTATTTCAAGCTAATTGGTTGGTAGCGCACAATGTTTTCAACAAAGGAAAGAGGAACATGATGCATTGCAAGGAGATTTCATGCTCCTTTCATTGGTAGAAGAGTATGTTAGAGCCTACAAAATAATGTATTAAATCACAATTTTAATTATAAGGAATAGAATGTATGCAACCCCACGAAAATTTACGTCTGCGGCGTCAGTATCTTCTCGCCGCCGTCAAATCCGTCAAGAACGTCCTAAGTTACACGAAAATTAGCTTTGTTATTTAAGCTCCTAAGCTACTAAGTTACTCCAAGTCTTCCAAGTCTACTAAATTTTGCAAGTCACAGAAGTCACTACAGACTTACTCAACAACTCCCATAAAGCCCGTTCACACGTAGAAGCACAGAATCCGTCTATTGCTCTCTGGTAGACTCTGTTCACACCTGCAGACTTGCTGAACCAGTTTCAGCAAACGCAGAAGGTCACACGCAGGTCATACAAAGATTATACGCAATTTCTACGAAGACAATGAATACCGCAATCGCAAAGGAGAAAGACCATAAAAGCCAAATAAAATTTACAAGCCTTGTATACTTGCCTTTGAGCTACGCTCATCCCACTAATAAGATTTCTAGAGTGTGAGGTCTTTTGAATTTTACAGGATGACCGATCCAAACATGGACGATTTTATTGACTAAAGGTGATTTACCCGAACCAACGATGGAGAAAAAGTTGGATTTGATTATGATGCAGCTCGAAGAAGAATGAAGAGCCCGACAAGCTTTGCAAGTTCAATTGGCCAATTTGCAACAATCTACCACCGACCAAGATGGACCGCAACCCGAAGATCTTATACGATGTACCATCGATGCGACACTAGAAGCCCGATCCATCCGCAAAGAAACAAAGATAAGTAAAAGAAACTTCAAATTTCGTACTTTCAATGGATCTCAAGATGGAAAGAATGTACTTGCATTTATCAGTCAATTTGATGATTACTTCCATGAAGAAACATATGCTGAAAAAGAAAAAATTAAATGTGTCACTAACCATTTAGTCGATCGAGCATCTTTATGGTGGACTGTGGTCCGCAAGAGCATTGATTGTCCCACTACTTGGGAGAGTTTCCAAAAGAAGTTTTTGCAGAATTTCCTTTCTCCTTAGTTTCATGAAAAAGCCATTAAGCAATGGGATCTTCTACAGCAAAGAGATTGCGAACCTATTTCCCAATACATTGAACGTTTTTGGAATGCCCTACTGCAACTACGCATGCTTGAAGATGTACCTGAAGCAACTCACAAACACAAGTTTATGTGCCCTACTTGGACATTATTATGTTGAAGTCAATATGTTCAAGGTAACAACCCTTGAAGATGCAATTTCCTTGGCTCATGACATTGAAGACAAGATTTGCGGAAGAGACAAGCGACCACAAAAATTTCAAACTAATGGTAACTATGGTTCCAAACAATTCAATTCAAATTTTCAAAGATTCAATCAAAGTCGTTTTCTTCCATCTTCATTCCGTAAGTCTTGGATACGACCACCTACTTTGCCATCAAACACCAATCCAAACCCTAAGCCATCCTCACAGCCAAATCCCAACATTCCTAAACTTCCTGCCATTGCCAATAATGTATCTAAAGCCAAACCTATAGTTTGTTACAAATGCCATCAACTTGGACATCTAGCACCCAATTGCCAAACCAAAAAGCCACCTATCCATATCAATTATCTTGGCGCAATGGAAGAAGAAGAACGTGAGGAAATGCCTTACTTTACGGAAGATGATGACCACTTTGGCACTACTTCGGATACTTTGCCAGGTATGCCAAATCCCCATTCTTTGTTAACAACGAAATATTTTGTGCATGACAAAGAAAAGACTATTTTGCATGATGATGGGAGCACACATGATTTTATTTTTGCAAAGTTAGTGAAAGAATTGAATTTACAAACTGTTTCTACACATTATCACATTAAAGCTGCATTCCTAGGCACAAGATATAATGAAACACAAGAGGTGCATAACTTAGAAATTAAAATTGGTGAATATACTTAACGAAGAAATTTCCTAGTTGTACATTTGCAGTCTCGTGACATTATCTTAGGAATGCCTTGGCATCATTAGTATAATCCTGACATAGATTATTCTACGCATTCAATTAAAATTTATTTTCAAGGAAAATAAATCACATTGCATGGTATGCACACTTCCAATAATTTTCCACTGCTTACTCATACTCAGGCTAAACGTGCATTACGTAAAAGTAGCAAATCTTATTTAATATGGGCGAATGAACTTCAAGCTAAAGAAAAACAAATGCATCCTAGGCATACACAATTTCTTGCCCAATTTCAAGATTGTTTTGCTGATGATTTACCACCTGGACTACCACCACCATGTCCTGAAGATCACAAAATAGATTTAATTCCTGGAACACAACCACCATGTAAAGCACCATATAGACATAACCAAATTGAATAGAAATAAATTCAAAATCAAATAGAAGAATTGCTTAACAGAGGATTAATTAGACCTAGTAGTTCTCCATTTGGTACACCTGTCTTATTAGTAAAGAAGATGAATAATACTTATCGCATTGTGCATTGAATATCATGCCCTAAATAAAATTACTATTAAGAATAGATATCCAATTTCTAGGGTAGATGATCTTATGGATAAACTACAAGGATCTGCCATATTCAGTAAGATAGATCTTAAATCTGGTTATCATCAAGTAAGATTGGATAAATTTGATATATTCAAAACTGCATTTAGAACACAATTTGGACATTATGAATTTCTAGTGATGCCTTTCGGTCTAACTAATGCACCAGCTACATTCAGTCGCATGATGAATCACATATTTTTGAAATATCAGCATTGTGTTATAGTATTCTTTGATGATATATTGGTATTCACTAAAAATGAGAATGAGCATTATGAACATCTGTCTTTAGTTTTTAAGTTGTTAAAAGACAATCAATTGTATGCTAATCCAAAAAAGAGTGAATTCTTTTAAACAGAAATTGAATATCTAGGACATATTGTTTCATTAGAAGGTATTAAGGTTGACCCTAAAAAGATAGAAGCAATTTTAAATTGGCCCATACCCAAAAATGTGCATGAGTTACGTTCTTTTCTAGGTCTTGCTAGTTTTTATAGAAAGTTTGTGAGAAATTTCTCATTACTTGCTTTACCTTTGACAAAACTTTTAAAGAAGGGTATTGTGTATAACTGGTCTGACAATCAACAAAAATCTTTTGATTTATTGAAACATGCATTAACCCATGCTCTTGTATTACAACTACCTGATTTCAATAGACCATTCTTTTTAGTAGTTACTGATGCTAGTGGATATGGAATAGGAGCCGTCCTTATGTAAGATAATCATCCCATAGCCTACTCTAGCTGTAAACTGAAACCATCCGAACTTAAATACTCTACCTACGATAAAGAATTGCTAGCTGTAGTACAAGCCTTACGTCAATGGAAACATTATTTGGATTCTGAATTTATGATTAAAACTGACCAACAAAGCATTAGACATCTCCTTAGTCAACCCCAAATATCTGACTGACACATTAAATGGGCAGCTTTCATTTAAAGTTTTCATCCCCTTATACAATATCAACCAAGAAAAGAGAATTTTGTAGCTGACGCTTTGAGTAGAAGACCGACAATTCATAATATTTATGTGATATCATTTGATTTCCTTATCCCTATGAAAGATACTTATCATCAAGATCTTACTTTTCAAGCTGATTGGAGTAAACTGGTTGCAAATAATTGGATTCCTATTGATTCAGTGTCTTACAATAATGGATTCATGTTTTATGAAAAAAGATTATGTGTGACAGTTCCATTTAGATGATTTGTTTTGTATGAGATTCATTGTCCTCCATATCAAGGTCATAGAGGTATTATATCTACTTTGCATACATTGACTGAAGATTTTTATTGGCCACATATGGACACTGATGAATCTAACTTCGTTTTTGAATGTTTAGTTTGTCACAACGAGTTAAAAGACACCATGCTAAACAATATGGTTTACTAATGCCATTATCTATTCCATCACGACCATGGGAACAAATTTCAATGGACTTTATTATTGGTTTACCTAACACTAAAGCTAACCATGATATGATTTGGACTATTGTAGATAGGTTTAGCAAACAAGCATATTTTATTCCATGCAAGAAAACTTTAACTGCATCTCAAGCTGCTCAATTGTTTTTGAAAACTGTGTTTACTAATCATGGTTTACCAAAAGTTATTATTTCTGATCGTGATTCTAGATTTTGTAATAATTTTTGAATTACTTTGTTTTCTAACTTAGGAACAAAGATTGATTTTTCATCTGCATTTCATCCTGAAACAAACGGTCAAACAGAAGCTACTAATGGTACTATTTTAGATCTTTTACGTGCTTACACTATTTCAAAACCACACACATGGGATACATATCTACATTTACTTTAGTTTGCATATAATAATACACCACACACATCTACAAAGAAAGCACCATTTGAAGTTATTTATGGATATAGATTGCCTACACCTATTGCATCATTATCAAACAAAATTCAAATTGCTGATGATATAGCTAACATGGATGCCACTATCTTTGATGAAGTTAAAGAGATGATTGCCAAAGCCCAGCAATCATATACAAAACACGCAAATAAGAAAAGACAGGCTATGAATTTTAAAGTTGATGATTATGTTTGGTTACGAATAGAAAAAACGTAGATTACAAAGTGTAGATAAACACCCAGTTGTGAAATTAGCACCTAGATTCTATGGACCATTCAAGATCATACACAAAATCAATGACAATGCATTTGAATTGGAACTACCACAACATTGGAAAATCCACAACACCTTCCATATCAGTTTATTATGACCCTTTAGAGGCCAATTACTTGTACACCCTGTCTATGAAAACCCACCTTTGCTAGATGATGAGACTGAAATCCTTGAGCCTGAAACTATTATAGATACTAACTTTATGACCACTAGAACTGGTCGTAGATATTCTAGATATTTGGTCAAGTATAAAAACCATCCTGTTGAAGAGGCCCAATGGATGCACACTAGAGACTTAAATGCTTTCCCCACTCTGTTAGCTCCACATTGAGCTAATAGCAATTGAGGACAATTGCTATCCCACCCCGAGGGTATGATGCCAGGAGGCATAGTCCACGATGGATTCCGTGCCACAGTGGATTTCGTGAGGTTTTACGGTGGATTCCGTAAGATTTTATTATTGGGGCTCATACACAAAGTGGATTCTTTGTGCGAGAAGTCAATGGGGACGCCTATCATTTTCGGGCGTTTAATTAATTTAGTGTGTACATGGGTGATTCCATAGCGGGTAATTTCACAAAATACATATTTAAATTAATAAACGTTTATGAGTTTAGAGTGCACACTCATGATAAATTAAGGTTAGG